>NC_077222.1:64901227-65089336 GCF_024763615.1 Phlebotomus papatasi
TTTCAAATAGGGGAAAGTGACCATGCTTGATACTGTAAAATGATGTCCAAGGTTTATGATTTTTTTCTGATTAACACACAAACCGAAGCGATTCTTCCACTGTGACAAAAAAATGCCTCACTTATTAGGTTCATAGTTCCACCTCAAATTGTTCCTGGAAATCCTTAGATTTTCCTCAAGAAGAAAATGAAAATTCAGAGACGACTTTTATACAGGTCGGGTAATGGGCCTTCCTGTATAATGATTGTTTTCACGATTCGGAGGCCCATTTTCACTGTAAAAATTTCACCGGATACAAAAAATTGCACATCAATATTTAGACAGAACTCTAATCTATCTGCTAAAATTGATTGCACGACTAGTTATTAGTTTTGAAACCATTTTTATGTAATTTTTCTAAGTCGTGTTTTTATAACATTAGAGCACTAGCGAAAGCCATTTTTTCACTTCGAGTCCATGAAAATGTCACTCTGGCAATCCTAAAATTCTGGCAACAGGAATTAAAGGTTATGTTAATTGACATAGGAAAACAAAAACATCTGGTGAATAACTTCGCGGAAATTCCTGATATTCTCCAAATTTTCCCGAGTTATAAAGTTTTTAAGTTAATATGTGACTGGAAACAAATGGAATAGGTAGACCACATCAACTCCGCGTTCCGCCGTTCCTCAGCAAAACCGGTAATCCTCGAGGTCCTCGAGAAACTTCTTTAGAGACACACCACTGAAAATTCCCCATCCGGACAGATTAAGGTCTATCACATGAACAGGATCCCGAGTAAGGATGTTGTGAGATCATGAGGGGCAGTTAAGCGTCTTAATTGCTTTTCAATTGGTTTAGAAGAAATCGTGTCTGCTAAGACATCCGAACATTGTGGGCTTCAGGAGGGCATATAAAAGAGCCCAGATGAGCAAAATATCCTTGCCCTGGAGATCTGTGATTCTTCTATAGGTGACTTTCTGGAGAAAAGAGATTGTAGATTAGATATTAAATGGAACACAACACGTGCTATCTTGAAAGAAATCAACAGAACCCTGAAACCATTGAGCTCTTCGTGGAATATAATAACTTCGTTGGAATTTCCTGCATGCACTGTTGCCCCTCTGTAAGATCACCCAACAACACAGTTTATCCAAAAAAAAATGCATTATAGTACATTTTTTAGTTTATTGAATTATTAAAACAATTCTAATTAATGCACTTATTTTCTTCCATGTGGTTATTTCCTCTCCATATCTTTCTTCCTGTGAAATTCTGGGGTCCTGTGCCTAGTGTCGATTCCAAACTTCTGCTCTGTTTTGAGAAACTTGGGGGGCTCGGTACCAGTTTGAGGATTCTTTGAGTCTGAATATGAATAAATTTGTCGAGAAACCGATAAGTCAAGAACTTCATCAGCATCTCTATTATCTTCATCCTTGTCTCCTGTGACACCTCATCTTCTTCATTGCTCTCTTGGACCACTACTTCATCTTGTCGACAAACCATGACATAGCATCATTTTGGGATTGGTTTTCGAATCATCGCATCTTGCGGAACGATTTTTGGTACTATGATCCCTTGTGAAATAGCGGCTGTGGAATTCACTGTCATTGAAAGTAGTCGAGGCAACTGGTGGTTCCGGGTTATCCCCCAACGCCTCCAACACTGTGGAAGAGACTGACGAGGAAGCGGTATTCCAAAGGCTGAAGCGTCCTTAATTCTCAGCCTGCCTTGGAGAATTTCCTAGAGCTGCCTGCATGGCTGCCTCATCGGTAGTGCTGCGTCTTCTGCCTTTTATTTGTTTTTCTCCATTTCTGCATAAATTAATGAAATAGAATGTTTTTTTTTATCTCCTAAACTAATTACAATAAACTTACCTTACTTTGTAGCACTATATTTTACAACTTTTTACGGACAATCTTTTTTCTTTGACGCGAAAAACAATAACATAAAAGTGAGGTTATGTAGACAATACTCAAAAATCAGTTGTATGCTGTAGGAGTTTATGAACGATGTGATTCTTTCAGTGCATATGCGGTTTGTACACACAAAAGAATTGTTTTTATGCAAAAATTATGCGAATTTGATTTCATAATTACTCAACTGATGTCTAATAGAATCAGATTACTTTTGTTAATCGACTTTAAGTGTTTTACTTAGTAATTTCTAGTTGTCGATAAAATTGAAGAATTACAATAGATGTGATTATTAAAGAATCACATCTAATGATAGAGTTGCCACATATAAATTATCATTCATGGACATTTCTTAAAATACAGTATGGACACAGATAGAATTTATGAATTTGACATCACCCACAAAACAGTGTCCACCAAGTAAAAATATTTTTACATAAATATCAATACTTATGAACCCTCTATGTGCCTATGATAGTAGATTTCCTGAACAGCGACATTAATTAAGAAAAAACTTATGAAATATCATGTATCGAAATTACAGTTTTGGGCCTATTTTTGATTTTTGTTTCCTGAAGCTAGAAAAAAAGAGCTAGGATCCTAATTTTTTAAGGAAATGTGTGGCTTAGGACCAGCTACTCAAATATATTGCCATAAGTCACAATTATTGATTAACGTAGGAAAGAATTAGTTATTATCAAGCTTGGATCGTATCAAGCATGGTCACTTTCCCCTAGTATGAAAACAAATGTGGCATTTAAATTTTTTTTTTGACAAAATTTGAAATTCATACATTTAAATTGCAATAAGGAAGTACAGAGGATGGAAAACAAGTGTACGATACTATGCTTCAAAAGAATAAACAATGCTCCTATTTATCTTTCGTGTATTACATTAATATTTCATATGACGCATTCATCACATTCCATCTATTAAATTATATTCTAAGTGAATGAGGAAACATACACAAAGTTGTACACAACTGAAGTTGGGGGTGGAGGGGGGGGGGGCAAAACCGAGTGACTAGCTACAAAAATATCATTTCATTTGTTGCCTTGAAAATTTTAATAAGCAAATCCGATTAGGGATGAAAGTTGACATTAAACTCCTATATATAAATAATGTATGTTCCTTGACTTTTAAATTTATTACATTATGTGCTACTCAATTGAAAAGCGTACATGGATGTATATGTTATAATATAGGTATCAAAGAAAAGGGGATCTTAGGGAAAAAAAGCACATCAAACAGACCATCCAGCAAACAGAAGCTTTATGTTTTTGGAATTTAATGAAACCACCTCGCTTCCTTCTTCATACCATTCGCTTTGCTATAAACAATTTTAATAAATTATTGCTATTCCATCCGTAATAAATTTATTGCTATCGCACCACATTTCATATTGAGAGAAATTTCATCAAATATTTTTCATCAATTCACCCCGATGCCCATTTATTTCTCACCAATTAAAAGTATAGAGTAGAAAATTTTAACAATCTTTACCTCAAAACTTCATGCCATATTGCTCCCTTCTCGAGTTATTTTACCGTAGTGATAATACCGTATTTTCACATTAATTATCAAAATCTGTTGGGATTACTTCCTATAAGAATATAAACACTGCTTTTCAAAAGGTTCAGTGAAAACTTTTTCCAACCAGTTTACATCATTAGTTGAAGTCTATTAAAACTTCTCTTTACCTGGCTTATCACCTGGACAGAGACATAATTTTATTTACATTCTAGGAAATTATTCTTTGAACAAAATTGACAAAATGAAGAAGTTTTCTTATTTTTTTTCATCCTTTGCCTTCGAGCAATTCTTTGAAACTTTTCTCACGTTGAAAAGCTTTCAGTGGATGTGCTTGGTAAAATTCTTTATATTAGTTTTTTTTTATAACAAAAATACTTCGGACAACAGAAGCTGAGATTGTAAAGTATCTCAGCTAAAATGCCTAAATGAATAATTGAATAAATGATCTAAAGTGAATAATTAAAATTTTATTAAAAATTCAATATTTTATTACTTCTATTCGATTTTCAGATGCGGTTTTATTGTGATTTTTCTAAAAATTTTATGAAAATAATATAAATTGATATGTTTATTCACAAAACTGAATTACAATATCATCTATTTTTATTTAAACCTAAAGTTCTTAATTGAATTAAGCCGTTACTAATCGTTTTGCCTGCGTTGAACTTTACCATTACGTTTTCGGCAAATAATAGAAATTACTTCGAATAGGGAATATGGGCACCCTTTATTGCTTGATTTCATGCTAAGGTAGTGTATCACCGACGGAAGTGATTAATATGTTTTGATATGAAAGCATTGAAATATGATATTAGAATTCTTTCTCATTGAATGGAAAAAAATATCGGAGAAATGATTAAAGCAAGTGCTATGAGGGTGAGAATGAAATGAATTTGGACCCCGTCAATTGAAAATAAATATAATAACTTCCATTGAACACATGTTTCTTTTCTAATGATGATATTCCCTTCTAAATGGTCCTGTGTTGAGAAAAATTGCAAGAAGATCATTTGAGATGTCTCAAAAGAGCGATGAAGAGCGGCTTTTACCTCAAGTTGAAGTTCTCTTTTGGGAGTAAAGTACGCAGAAAACATCAATCAATCTTAATTTTGGATGCCCCGTAAACAGAGATGGAAAACATAAAAATAGCTTTTTCTTCCTCAATATATGAATTTGGTTCACATTCTCTAACTATACGTACATCCATGTGGTCGGACATTGTTGCGGGGGGATGTTTTGAGGTATACTTTTTCCTGGGCCTCTCCCTAAATGCCATCTACACCAATCCAGTCTAATATTGAAGTCTCATTCTGTGAAGTGTTTTCATCAGTTTTTCCCTCGTGATTATTTGTTTGTGTTTGCCATACACACAAAATTACTTTATCGCCCAGCAAACAATTTTACCCATTTTTGTGCCCTCTTGTTCTTCCACCATCACAAATTGTTTTTAGCTGGGATAATTTCATAATCACAGCTACTGTAAGGGTCCAAATGGACTCAGGCTGTTCTTTGAGAATTATTTGACCTGTAAATTTTCTTTCCTTAATCATATTTGCAGTCTTAAAGATGTTATTTATCTCCAGTTGAATTTTAAGAACACCCGTCTGATTCCTAAAACGATCACCTGAGTCATTGATAACCGTTTTACCGCCCTACCGTTTAACAAAATTATATGAAAAAATTGACCAAGGGTAAGACCAGGGGTGACATGATAACTTATTTTCGATACTATATACTGTCGATTCTGAGAAATTAAAATGATAGCTGCACTTCCTGTAACTAATTTAGATGTTTATCAACAGTCTCATTCTTTTAAGAATCTCACAATGAATGGCCCAATAATCCGTAAAAAGTCCTTATTCACTTAATCTAACAGATATAGTTTTATCGATACTATCGATTCGATAGTATCCAAAATTATCATTCCACCTCATTTTAACAAATAAAACTACCCTGAACCTGATTTTCGGAAATATATAATTTTGAGAAAATGAGAAATGGGTTGTATTCTTCGTTTAAAATATTCCATGCCCAAGAGAAACTCATAGGGGAGTCCAGGGATATTTGGGACAGTTTTTCATGTTTTATCTTTTAACCATCATTCCAAAGAATCAAAAACTGGTTTAGAATCTTATATGGCCCACAATATATCTTCAAGCATTGACTCTTATAAAAGGATTTGATGGACTTTAGAAAATTAATGAACTTTCTGAGAAAAGAAAAATATTTGATTTATCGTGTTATTTATAACACAGGGCTCTCAGTGGCGTAATAGGCTAAACCGTTGGCTCTTGGGTGGATAGATTCCCGGCTAGACTCACAGCAGTTTTGAGTTCGTGTCCCGCCCGGTTCGCGGAAACCTCGTATTTTACATTTCGTATTTTACATCTTCGTATTGCACATTTCGTATTGCGGAAACTTCGTATTTCAGCACATTTCGTATTTTACCATTTCGTATTTCACATTTCGTCTTTCATACATTTTGTACAAAAATTTAACATTTCGTCTTCCATATATTTCATACAAGCATATCAACCAATAAAATAATAGAATTGTAGTTTTATAAGGTCAAGGGCGCTATGCGCCTCGGGTCTGAGTTTGAAGTCGAAAATTATGCTTTTTAATTATTCTTTTATTTAAAATTTTTATGTAAATTTGCGACTGCTTCAGCAAATATTTCAAATTTTACCACCAAGTCTGAGAAATATTGGTAAATGTTTACAATATGCTCTTAAAACACATTTGAGCCTTTTATTCATAACTTTATCAAGACATTAGATGGAGATTTTATAAAAGGGAAACGTGACCATTAAAATAGATTTTATAATAATTCCTTGAGGCTTTTTTGTAGATATATCTTGTGTAGCCGAGGCTTTTGCCCTGAAAGATTCCTTATGGAGACCAAATCTTTTCGCGGCTAATTGCCCAGCACCACCCAAGCTCTGTGCCTCCATCCGATCTCGTCCAGACCATGTTACCGACTGACTGACAGTATCTCCTGTTATCCTGTTAACCAAGGCCAAGCCCACACACGATAATAGGCTTTGCTTGGAGCGGGAGGCGGGAAATATGAAGTTCCTGCGAACATGGAAGGGATAGGCGTGATCAACTTCGCTATCAGGTGAAAAATCTCGCCAATACTTGAAATACTTCATTCGTACCCAACAAGCAGGATACCTACATAGGTCGCCAACATCGTCGAGGTCGACGTGATGCATTATTTCCCATCACTCTTTGGAATATGTACCAGCGTACAATCGACGGTAAACATCGAACAAACAACAACGTGGAAGGATGGCACAGAAGCTTCCAGAACATCTGTGAAACAATCTATCCCAATGTTTATCGTTTTATCAACTGCCTAAAGAAGCAACAAATTCTTCACAATTATGAAATTGCTCACTTCATAGCAGGACATTAGGGAAATCCGTGCAACAAAAAGTATGCAGCTATCGGAAATTGCATTAAAGCAGTCGTAAACGACTATTCCAACCGATCCGTAATCAATTTTTTACGCGGAATTTCTCAAAATTTCCAGTGTTAAAGTCTATAATGTTTTCAATATCTTGGAAATAAAATATTTCTATATAAAGTTAAATTTACGAATTTTATTTTTTTCTCTTCGTCGTGGTATTCCACATTCAGATATGAAAAAATCAAACGCACAGAAAGATTAAAAAAAAATAGAAAAAAACAACAAAACGAAAGAAAAAAAGAAAAATAAAATTAAAAAAATAAAAACGAAGTACTCTTGAGATTAAACATAAAAAAAATATTTGGCAAGAAAAACGTAAAAAAATAAATAGGCAGCAATTTTATGTGATAAAAATAGAAATTTTCAAGTATTGGCGAGATTTTTCACCTGATAGCGAAGTTGATCACGCCTATCCCTTCCCTGTTCGCAGGAACTTCATATTTCCCGCCTCCTGCTCCAAGCAAAGTCTAATATTGTGTGTGGGCTTGGCCTTGGTTAACAGGATAACAGGAGATACTGTCAGTCAGTCGGTAACATGGTCTGGACGAGATCGGATGGAGGCACAGAGCCTGGGCGGTGCTGGGCAATTAGCCGCGAAAAGATTTGGTCTCCATAAGGAATCTTTCAGGGCAAAAGCCTCGGCTACACAAGATATATCTACAAAAAAGCCTCAAGGAATTATTATAAAATCTATTTTAATGGTCACGTTTCCCTTTTATAAAATCTCCATCTAATGTCTTGATAAAGTTATGAATAAAAGGCTCAAATGTGTTTTAAGAGCATATTGTAAACATTTACCAATATTTCTCAGACTTGGTGGTAAAATTTGAAATATTTGCTGAAGCAGTCGCAAATTTACATAAAAATTTTAAATAAAAGAATAATTAAAAAGCATAATTTTCGACTTCAAACTCAGACCCGAGGCGCATAGCGCCCTTGACCTTATAAAACTACAATTCTATTATTTTATTGGTTGATATGCTTGTATGAAATATATGGAAGACGAAATGTTAAATTTTTGTACAAAATGTATGAAAGACGAAATGTGAAATACGAAATGGTAAAATACGAAATGTGCTGAAATACGAAGTTTCCGCAATACGAAGATGTAAAATACGAAATGTAAAATACGAGGTTTCCCAATCCCGTCCCGCCCAGTGCAGAAGATCTGAATGTCTAGAAAAAAGACATTTTTACTGTGATATAACGTAATAAAATGCACCATATTTGTCTAAAAACTCCGGAAGCATGCACAGAATTTTTTTTTTTGTAAAAATGTTCGTAAATGTTTGTGAATTCCTATGGGGTAGTTACAAAATGCTCGTGAATCGTATAACCCACAAAGAAGTTCGTAAAAGTTTGTACTTTTTGCACAAACTTTGTTCGTAATATGATCATTTGACGAACATTTTTTGTACTTTTACAAACATTTGTTTGTAAACACACAAAAAATGTTCATAAAATTTTGTAATTTGTTCGTAAATGTTCGTAAAATGTTCGACAGGAAAACAAAAATTTGCGAACAAATGACAAAATTTTATGAACATTTTTTGTGTGTTTACGAACATTTACGAACAAATGTTTGTAAAAGTACAAAAAAATGCTCGTCAAGTGATCATGTTACGAACAATGTTTGTGAAAAAGTACAAACTTTTACAAACATGTTTGTGTATTATACGATTTACGAGCATTTCGTAACTCCCCCATAGGAATTCACAAACATTTGCGAACTTTTTTACAAAATATTTTTTTTCTGTGTGGAATAAGCATCCACAACGGGCAATCTATGCCCGTTCGTGGGCGATCTATCCTGGGCGATCTAATCCTGGGAGATCTAATCCTGGGCGATCTACGATCAGCAGATTCTTCCAACTTGAGCAAATTGTAATGATTACATTGTAATACAAATAAAGTGTCTCGATACGATTAATAATAATCCATAACATAATAAATCTGTAGCACAAAGTAAAACCAGTACGGCTATTAATGTGTAAGTTTCTCGTCTTTGTTATTTATTGTTTTTCCTCAGCATTTGTCAGATATTAATTTTATAGATTGATGATTTTGGTAACTATTTTTATGGATGTTTTTTAGTTTTAAAAGAATTTTCAACATAAGACTGGTCAAAATAGGTCTAAAGGCCTAAGGCCTTGGTTAGGGGGTAGGTAAGGGGGGAAACAAAAAAAAAACAAAATGGGGAAAGAAAGGGAATATTCGGAATGCGTTTTTTTTTGGAATAATTCGCTATTTCTGGCTAATAGTGGTTAGAATGGTTGTTTGGCTCTTAAGATTTCATGGATAAGTAGTCCAATCTATATAAAATTTTGCAGTGTTACTTAAAACATGATAAAAAAGTCAATTTGCTTGCAACCTTTTATCCAGCTTGCACATATTTATCTATGAAATCTTCGGAGCGATTCAACGCTTACAACCACTTTTCTCAATTTGCGATTGATTTTTCTAATATTTGGAACATTTTCCCTTCAGTAACGAACTTATTCTGAATTTTTGGAACAGATGTCATTGATTTCACTATTACTTAATTACAATACTTTATACTTACAATGCGGTTATCAATCCTCTAAGTCAGTCGAAACTCTGAGTCTACCAGTAGCGTTTTTCAGATGTACAGTAGACTCTCTCTCAAATGGGCATTTGGGGCAAAATTTCATCCGCTTTATCGACAGATTTGGGCGTCAAAGCCTTTGTAAATTCCACAAAAAGCTCTCAATTATAAAGAATCACGATAAAATTGGAAGAACTACAGTAAATTTGAGCGAATTAGCTTCATAATTAAACGTGAAAATTGTCAACAAAATTTTACGATTGAAAAAGAGCCGATTGAGCGAGAGTCTTCTGTACTCATGCCTTATCTCTTCAAAATATCGTGATTTTCCTTAAAATTAGACAATTGAAGCACAAATTTATTTTACTCTCCCCTATATTTCAAGGTGACTTGAAACATTCCCTTTCTAAACTATTCTCTTTAACTGTAATAAAAAAAACGGTTCCATTAAATTTATTAAGTAAATTCTATTATAGGGCTAAGACATCATTAGAGTATGCTTTTAATTTGGATTTCCAGGAAAGAATCACATCTTCCACAAACTAAATCAAGCTTATCACTAGTTATATATTGTGATGTAGCGGAAAGGATTGAAAGAGAGCACTTTTTTGGCAGAATGGGGAGATAGGCGGAACATTTTGAATTTCCTGTACGCCCTTCCATTTAAATTGGACCGGCCTCAGTGAACCCACCAAAATTTTCTGGTAATTCTCAGGGGAAATTCATTAAAATCTTTTTATCACCAGTCACACCAGCTGATAACCCTGTAAATCATCTGGATGATGGAACTGTCTGTATGCTATGGGGTCGATTGTGTAATTGCGAATGGCAAAAAGGAAGTACCAGTGAGTGATAAAAAGCCGATACTTGTGGAATTTCTATGGAAATTGATAAGGGAGCAAAATTAATTTTACTCTTGTGGCATTAGTGCGGAGCTGACGTCGAAAAAGTGTCGTGTTGGAAGAGAAAATCTCCATACTTTCTCATCCTCGCCATATCGATTTTCCATGGGGTAAAAGTCTCTGTATGTGTGACATAGACTCTTTTGTGAAGATAATCAACAGGTTGGAAGCTCTATTTGAATGTGTACATAGAAAATACCCCATTCAAATACTTCCCAGGTTCCCGCTCTTAGACCATACCCCCCATCTCACGCAAATGTGTCTGAAAGGGGTCCCCGCAGTGTCGTCAGTGATGTACTCAGTAAATCGGATTTACTATTGTGTTTACCCAGCCGATTTACCTTCTTGTCTCTGTTAGGACACACACACATCCGGTTGCTGTCGTCACACTTCCATCACTATAATTGGTTCCAGGGGATATATTAATGGCTCTGCGGGTGAATTATGCTCCCCGCGATCTTTTATTTCATAAAAATTTACTATTTATTGACTTATGTTATTTATCACAAACTCATCAGAGCCCAACAGTTAGAAAGGTATATTTTTAGAATAAACATTCGCAACTGAAACGTTACTCACGAAAAAATACTTAAAATAAAGAAAGGAAATATTGGTGGTTAATTTTCTCATTGAGAGTCAATTTCAAAGGAAACTTCTGGATCAACCCTAAATTCTGTATCTAACCGTTTGGCTTCTCTTACTCAAAATTTAAGAATCTCAAAATTTTAACAAAATATGTTTCCTTGGACAATATAGTTGATCAATCAATAAATTGAATACATCTGTCTCTCTTAACCGTGTACTGAAATTCTTTCCAGTTCAAACGTTGTTCGAAATTTGAATTAAAGACGGGATTCAAAATTTAATTTTTCCCATGTTCTTTATTCGAATCCCTTAAGACCTTGTATTGGAGATTCTCGGAGGCTCTCTATATGGTAAAAATTCGAAGCCTCAGCCTCTTTTATTTCAAAAAGTAATGAATTTCAAAATATTCGATATGATAAATCTTTTCAAATGCAATTTCAATTTCGATAGAAAATAATACAAATTATCTTTTGTGCAAAAGTTTGGCCTAAACAAATATAGTTGTGATGTATAAAATCTTCAGGAATAAGTAGAAGCCACAAGACTCAAAAACCCTTGGATTTAGATTGTCCGGTGTTCCGTCAGATGCATCCTTCTTAAATGAAAAAAAAAACACTCAAATTTTCTACAAAATTCTCGACCTTTGACATGGGTCTTCATTAGTGGATTATTTAGAATCTTTTACTTAATTGTAAAACATCTAAGATCTGCTTACAACTATAGAGGAAACTGGGGCACCACGGCACATGGGATAGCACCGAACACTAATTCTTATTTCGACGACTCAGAATATAAGTCGAACAACTCGATTTTTTTTTACAAAATTCGATTTATTTGCTTTTTGGATATTTCTTTATACTCTCTAAATATTTCAAAATTATGAAGCTATTTTCAAAGTTATATAGCTTTTAAATCTCAAAAATTCTATACTCTGCATGTAAAATCTCAAATTCAAATCGCTCTCCTGCAAAATTTTCCTACTGCGAGTTATTCGTTTCTTATTTCGAGCGATCGATTTGTAAACTACTTGGACTGTGACGACCATTTCTTTAGTGGATAAGTATCCCTATAGTATCTATGAATTCATACAGGTCTCGTTCTTTCAAGTCAGGGAGGTGAGCCCCGTCAGGGCTTACACTAATAATGAAGAGTAGTCCATAGTCGATTTTTTTCTATTCAATTTATGCAGGAAAGTTAGATAAGTTTTTGAAATTCAAAATTTCTATGAAGTAGAAAAATATCATTCTATTCTATTTTAAAAATCCGAAATACATATTTTTTGGTTGTAGTGTAAAATCTTACAATGTACGAGTAATTCTTATACCCATCTGGCTATTCTATTTTTCAGTAGATAAATTTAACTTCAGTAAGTTTGAAAAATTTGAGGACTCTCATTTCTCATATAATATCACTTGTTCAGTTTTCCTCCTCTTTTTATATGTTTTTTTTTGTTCTCTCCGATCTATTTCGTGTTTCTATTCATGCTCCCTGGGTTACATGGTCTTTTGTGTGGAGCTCCTTTGTAGTCGGTAGAGTAAAGAAAGGGCTCAGGAAGAGAGAGGAAGTGAAAAAAAAATCACAGTATATGTGAATATCCCATCGATATGATATCTTTCAGCTTAAGGATAGTAGAAAAAAAAAGAACCTTTACCTCGTCGTTTTATCCTTCCAGGGGCAAAGATCTCCACGGTGAATCTCAATCATGGGGGTAGGCGAAGGATATGGGCATGAGATGAGATGAATTCGGGGAGTTGATGCTCCAGGCCCTGTCCTGGACTCACACAAAATGCGAACATTAAGACGAACAGGACCAAGAACAACAGGGCGGGAAAAATTGGGTGAAAAAATTTATTTCTTCGGTTGTGCTGTGTTTCCCTTTCTTAGACCGGTAGAAAGTTTACTTTTATCGTTTTGGTTATGTTACAGTGAAGAGAAAGAGAAAGAGTGAAAGTGATTTATTGATTTTCAAGGAGCACTTTCCGTTTTTTTTTCCTCATGTTGTTCATGGGACAAAAATGTCTCAATGAAATCATGGTATAGTTTGGATGTCTAACCCCAAAAAGAAGTATTCAACTTGTTGATTTTCCGCTCCCCTTATTCTCGTGCTATGGGGTATTTTTAGGAAACATCTCCGAAGCAGAAAAGCAAGCAAAAGATGACGAAAAAAGTGACAATCCCTCAGCATTTTCACTTTTGCCCTTTCATCTTCTTTGCCTTTTCCATCTTTTATGTGGTTTTTCCTTGTCGTTGAAGGAAAATTGAGAGGAAAATGATTGAGTTGGGCAAATTTATCAAATGTAATTTACACATTTCAATATAACGAAACGAGTTGTGTAATTTACTTACACTAATAGATAACATGTGTTGGATGGGGATATGAGATAAACAAAAATTGATTTTGTACTAAAACGTATTATACAATTTTATTCAGAATATTCTACAAAACTGATAAGATACTCAATTCACATTGATTTATATATCCCCCTTTTTCAATATCACACAAAAAATGCTGATTTATTGAGAAAAAATATTCCGGAAATATGCTAAAAATGCAGTTTTTGAGAATCATACAAATAATAATAAATCGGAAACATATCAAATATTATATTAAAATTGTATGTTGATATTTACTCAATAATTTTTCGATTAAGTCTGTCAATCAATAGTTGCTGTCCAATTTATATTTGACGCATCAAACATATATTTATTCAAATGGTTTATATATGTGAACACCCGTTTTTCGTTCATCCATTTTCTAAGAAATTATATTTTTGAAACATTTTTTATTAAAAACTTGCATATAACAGCTTAAAGTAGCCCCACCTCCCCATAATAATAAAATAAATAAAAGTTTACGGGAGAGACGCCTTCAAGTATTCGTCTTAATGGTCAATAAATTTAAATTCTTTAAATAGAACCATTTAAAACATTAGGGGAAACTGGGGCAAAAAGTCACAAATAGAAAATTTCAAAATTCAATATCTGCCAAGATAAATAAGATAGCGGCTTAAATTTTTTTCCACAGACAGCCTCCATAGGTCTTCTTCAATGTCGTAAGTTTGTTAAAATTTGAACAAGGCATTTAGAAAATAAAAAAATATCGAAATTTTTAGCCCTCTTTTAAAATGTTTTCATTACAGCAACTTCATTTGAAACAATTTCTTATGTCCCACGGTAAAAAGAAACGTCAATGATATTATGTATGTGTAGCCGCTTGTTGTTTGCATTGGTCAAACGATTTGTCTTTTGTGTTTTTTTTTTGCAAAATAGCTTAAAATGCGCTTTCTCGCTCAGTGAAGAGAAAACGATGTTTTACAAAGGTGTAGAAGAATAAATTTCCTATGAAAATATGTAATCTAGGTATTTTACTTAAATTTACGGAATCCCGTAATAAAGCGAAACAAAATGTGATAGTAGGGTGAAAGGAACGTCTATTGACACTTTAAGAACTCGTGTCAGCACCTATTGACACCCTACTCTGTACCATTTGGGATACGAAATTTGAACATCTCTGTTTATAGTAAGAGGTATATTACAGAAAAAACGTTATATTACTATTTTACAAGATAAATTAATTAATTTTTAACATTTTGACAAAAGTGTCAATAGGGGTTCCCTGTCGAACAGACGTTCCTCCGACCCTATATTGCTTGTAAAAAAATAAAATATCCGTTTTGTGACTTTTTGCCCCAGTCTACGCTACTTTTTAATTTTGTGTAATGCTTAAAGAGAAGAATTTGTCATTCAGAATTTAAATTAGGAAAGAGAATTAAGAAAAATATTGTCAAAATCGACGCTATGCAATTTTTCCTAACTTCATGCGCAAATTTTCCATGACATCCCGTATAAAGGCAGGAAAATCCAATTAAATGTCGATATAGAATATTTTGCATACAAAGAACATGTATTTATTAGAATGTAGGTCTTTCTTATGTAATAAACGTTACTTTTACATTTTGTGATAAAAAAATACTCGTTGAACAGTAATTGGGTTTTTGTATAAGAAAAATTTCCATATGAATAGGGTGGAATAACCGGCTATCGCCATGTTTAGGAAAAAATTAAATTCATTTAATCATAACTTTTGAATCCTTGTTACAAGATAAGTCAAATTTGACACAAAGTTACTTAGATGTATTGGCTCTAGATACGTGAAAACAATAATCCTAGAACATAACGCTGGACTACTTAAAAAACTGATTTTTATTAATAATGCAAAAATAACCATTTCGTCGCCACTTTTTACCACTTTTCGCCAGTTTTGTAAAATTTGTAACCACTTCTCGCCATCCACTTGAAAAGAACCACACTCGGTTATTTTAGGCAATGCTATGAAAAGAATACTTTCACCATTTCTCTTTCCTTGTGATCACTTTATTATTACTCTCTTTAAATGATTTTTCTTCACTTTTATTTGAGAAATCAAATTATGGGGCTTTTGCAGAAAGTAAACAATGCAGATTTGACAACTGAGAATGTACGAAGTGAAGTTAGCGTCGCCTATTGAAAAGATATGGCGACAGGTGGTAAAATCAATTCCAGAATATTACCACTTCTCGCCATGCCTCATTTTTATACAAAAATAATTATAAAATGAAATATTAATTGACTAAATACAAATTTTATGTATTCCACAAGTGCAATTAAATATTCAATAGACAAATTATTTACCCAAATAGGTATTTTTGGCCTGATGAAAATTTGACGACACTTAGTACATTTGGTAAGAGATGTTGGATTCGATGCACTTGCTTAAAATATTGCTCTAAAAAGTGATCAAAATCGTTAATCCAAAACGAATAATTATTATTTTTCGATTCTATGAGTAGAAGCAGAAACAATACAAAAAAATTGCGACTCATTTATTTCATAAATTGCGAAAAATAGCGATTTCAATGTAAGTGGCGACAAGTGGGGCACTGGCGAGAACTGGTGATTCCACCCTATATAAATATACAGCAAATCCAATTAAATTTAGTATTTTATGGCTAAAATCAGATTGATAAACCGATGAACCCAAAATCATCACGACATGTCACTAATATTAGGTCTTTTGAAGTTTCTATTCACAATGTCCAATTTATTGACTAATTACCTCTTATTGTGCATGAGTTGCAGGAATGTGACAAAGAACTGCCCAGAATAGACCGATGATATCTCCCCAGGGCCATCAGAACTCTGTGTATTGATTAAGAGAGTGAAATAAAAGTGAATGAGTGCAGAAAAAATCATTCATTTGATGGTATTTTTTCCCTCTCTCTATATCACATTCATGGGGATCTTGGGGTTATTCTAGGCTATTCTTTGTTATTTTTTCTTACTCATTATAGTATATGGATATAACAGTTGAAAGTATGTGATGCAGTGAATTGTGAACGACAATCGAGCATGCAATCTCAAAACTATTGAGATCGAGACTCCCTGGGAAGTTTTGTACCCTTGAGTTTTAGTGGAGGTTGTAGTATAGATGGTTTCCGGTTTGTGGATGTAGAAGAGTTGATGGCAGGTGAAGAAGGAAATATAGTGATCGTGTAATGAAGCAATGAGTGGCAGCATTCAATGCACAGGAAACTATGGTACAGTAGAGTAAAGATTACTCCTTACAACTTTGGTACAACTTGAGTTTATATAAGAGGTTTTCAGGAAATGAAATCTTACTAAACTCAAAGAAGGAACACAACTTCCATGGAGAGCAATGTGCAACATATAAAGCTCAATACAACACTTATCATCTTCAAACTGACAATAAGAATGGGATGACCCCGTACAACTTTATGCTTTACTTGTGAAACGAACGATACAATGCAAAACTTTGGTAACTCCTTGTTGCAGAGAAATTGCATATATGTTGTGATACATTTAAGCACGGATAAAAAACTTTGCCTAAGAAATTGCTGAAAATTTGGACATTTTTGGTAAGACTCCTCTGGAAAACAGAGAAAGCACATTAGTGGTAAAGATATGTTGTTATAAATATATCCTGAAGGGAAAATTGGTAGAAGTATGATTGCGGAAGGAATTGAAGTTATCTTCAGCATTTGGAAAACTTCCATGGAGAATTCTGAGATGTGTTTGAAATTTATTCCTATTGAAATTTGGCATATACACCTCTTTGAGAGGTTTTGATTAGTATACAGACAGTGCATATATGTGGTACCAGGCGTCTTCACCTCAAGTTCAACATCAAAGTTAATAAATTGAAGGCAATGAGATGAAAAGGGGAATTTTTCCATGTCTGCTAGCTGATTAAAATTTATCAGGAATAATGTCATGCCATGAAGGAAATTTACGTGTATAGTAGGTGAAACCAACTAAATTAGACGCTTACTTAGCTGTCTGCCTGTGCCAAACAAGTTTCGCAGATGCTGATATTCGCACAACACAACATGTTTCTCATACTATGTGCACTCAGCCATGCAACAAGTAGTTGAATAAAATTGAAATTTAACTTAATTAAATTCCTAAGCGATGCTTGACATGTCTTAAAGTTCCAACCATGGTGTGTTGAAGGGATGTTTTTCAGAAAGTTTAATATTTAAACAATTTGTGTCTCATCAGCGCTTTAACACTGTCAAAAATCATAAGTTTAACAACAAAAGAATAAAATCTAGTAAAGTTCAATATTTCATGATTATATATTTTATAATAATTGCAGTCAAATTGTGTTTTGAATTAGTTTAAGCATTTAATTCAATTTATTATTTTATTTAATTCAATTGGGCAGCTGGACGAAAAAATCATAATTTCAATATTCGATATCCTTTAAGATAACAGATCTAAGCCTCAATTTTTTGCCGTGTAGTCTTTTCTTGAACATGCAAAATTTTAAAGGATTCAAGTGAGAAATACAATAAATAAAAAAATATTGAAATATAGAGCTCTCTTTTTGTAATATTTTCCTTAAATGTTACCAAATTATTTTTCAACATTTATACTTTAAGGCCCTGCCGGCCTACCTTTTAGATCAAGAAAATTTCTTGAAGGCGAATTTCACATACCTTTCTTTCTCAAACCTATTCCATATGTCTACCTCACGCATTCGTGTTCTTCTTCTTCCTCTAAATATCATAACAAATTAAATTTAGCTCAACCGAAATTGGAGTACAATAGAATATGGTATTTAAAATATTTGTGAAAAAAAGAGATGTGAATTTTAATTCATGAAATTGTTTTTTATTTCTAGAATATTTTAAACACAAATTGGTTATTTATTTCCGGTTTCACCGAATTTTTTTTTTATTTTTAGGTTTAGTCAAGGGCCCATCAAGCCTAATAAAAAGTGAAGCTATTTTTTACTTTTTCTTGTAAAAATTTTACAGATATTGCACCGTGACTTAAACAAATTTGCTCGTAGTTCTTGTATTATTTGGGCGAGCATTATGAAATATGTATTTTTAGATAACTTTTAATGCACGATTTCGAAATATATTAGACTGATAAGTCAATTCCCTTTAAGAAAAAACTTTTCAGTAGTCTTCAGTACCTCTATGCAAAAACGTATGGAAAAATGAAATGTCGAGAGGCCCTTGGTTCAGTAATAACCTTTAGGAGAGACAAAGCCAATCCAAAGCCAAGCCAAACCTATTTGAAAATCTAGCGGAAGTCTAAAGTGCAAGTTCTGCCATTTTTAATATAGGTATTTTTGATATTTCAATCGTCAACAATATCAATAACAGTGTGTAATGTTTGCTGCAAAAAGAGAATTTTTGTGTAGGTTTCTGGATTTTCAGGATGGAAGAACGTTTTTATCGCAATTTTATTAAAATAAATGTCCTTTTCATGAATTTCCTCACTTTTCTGTACCTAGTCAGTTTAAATGTTCGAACTTCCAACGGGTTTTTAGTTAACTTCTCTCTGATATACCTTCGATTCGGTACAGAAAAAACCTCAACCGGAAAGACTCTCAAATCGGAAAGGTTATTGCTGAACGAGGGGATTATGTTTCTAGTTCGCTTTTTCTTCTTACTCAAAATCGCCAAAAAGTCACTAAAATGCAAGTAGGGGAAACTGGGGCAAAATTAGTCAGCAAAAGAAATTTTTCATTACGTATAATTCAGAAATAGGTGTGATTAAAAGGAATCACACCTAAAAATGTTAGTATCAAGTTTATAAATATTTTAAAGAATAGGAACGGAAGTGTTTTCTTTCATAAAATTGTGGTTTCCTCAATATTCGTTCTAAGGCAACCTATAACATCCCAATGTCTAATATCATTCGTGACTAATTTTGATTCAGTCTCCTCTACATTTCTACTACAATTACATTTTTTTTTGTATAAAAGTACAAAATGATCTGAAACAAAGTTGTAGAGTATTGCAGGATATTACCTTGAATAGCCTATAACAAAGATGAATCAAAATTGCCCCATGATTGCACTGAGAAAAAAAAGAGGGTAACGATGAACTTTTTTTCCTCGTAATTTTAACACTTTCTAGGTGTAAAAATATATCAACATTTTTTAATGTTAATTTTACACTTTTTTAAGAGTAAAATTAATATGAAAAGGTTAATTTAACCCCTAATACACCTAAAAAGGGTAATATTTACACCGATTTCGGATCAATAATGCATATTTTATAATAATAATGGTAACATAACAATAATGGTATTTTAACTTTTTCGGATTTCTCTCAGTGTGTCAATATTTACCCCAGTGTTTTTAAGGATTTCATTTAAATAAACTTTTAGCAAATGGATATAATGCACATTTTCCTCCAAGATAGAACAAAGTAATCTTCAACAAAATTTAGACTTGTTAATTTCTTTAAAGATGGATTAATTATAAATATTTCAGACCTTTGGAAGCATTAAGATAATAAAATATTATCCCTTTTGCCATATTTTTTCCATGTTCTTACTTCATTTCAATGTTCAATAAGATTTACAACAGTTGATAAATCCTTTAATACTCGAAATAATGGACAAATATTCAATACTTACTTTTAATTTCTTAATATACACAATAGCGACTCATATTCGATTAAAGGACAACATATACGAGATTTACTTTAGGAAAATTGTTTTGAAATAAATTTTATAAAAGGCTCAAGATTGTAAAATTAAATTTCTGAATTTATTAGACTTCTCAGGGTTTCTTCGTCTTGGGCTCCATTAGTGAATTACTTAAAGTTTAGAAACCTGTACGTACATGTGGTATATTCAGGGTCAAGGCTTCTGCTATGCTTGCCGTACCATCTCTTAATAACAATCTACCTCAATCAATATATAAAGTAAGAGAGTTTCAATTTCTTTTAAGCAGAATTTCCTTAAATTCTGTTTATTTTATTATATTTCTCAAAACTCTTCCCTTTATTTATCGTACCGCTTATTTAACTTAAAGTTTTCGCCCAAAGGCCACATAGACTTTAGTAATTCTTATTTTATGTCATGTTAATATAGTGAATCTTTGTATTGTCATATGTTTTTACCCTCAAATGAAGCCTAATTTCTTTTTACATTATCTTTTGTGCTACTGATTAAGGTAAAAGCTTTGTTGACGATAATGAGTAAGGATTTTCTTAAGAGGAAATTGTGAAATAGCAATACTGACTATGGCTAATAAATAGTTTCCTCATATATTTGCCCTGAGTATTCGTGTCTATGTTGCTAAATATTCTATCAATAATGTGTGTCAGCCGTAAAAAGACGACACCCCCTTTGGAATGATAAATGCCATTGTGGAGGACGCATAATAAGGTGGATTTTTTTCGTTTTTCTCCAACATATGGACACCCTCTTAGAGGGGAGAGAGATATTTCAGGAAATCGATGCTCAAGTAAACAGATCCAGGTGGATTATATTCCTGTCCAGAGGCTCTAATACCATACTTTTTCATGTTCCTGCATTCTATATGTATTTCTTACACACAACAAAGGGACTTGGCTTCCTTTCGTGTGAATGAAGATTGATGTTTTATATTCTTACTGGACATTAGATATACAATCTTGTTGGAAAGTTTCACCACGTTCTCACGCTGGCATCCACAAGCCCCAAAAATCTCCCTCATGTGGATTCATAAAGTAGAATATACCCAGGGATGCTGGTGATAGTCTCAGTTTCTACCTGAACTTGATGTTCTCTGATCTCTTAGAGGTGTGAGAAAGGTAAATTGGTGTGATTTGTTATACGTGAACTTTGAACGTGGCGGATAAGAATTGTTTTCTACGAAGGCCTCTACTGTATTAGAGACTGCCCATTTCCGTCCCTTGAATAAGGGAGCAAGGTGTGTTGAAAATCAAATTGTGAAATGTATAGGTTATATAAAAATCAAATTATCTTGAAATATATTCTAATATACAGTTATGTCCAAAAGATGAACGTAATGTAAATAAAAATCTATTGATCTACTACATGAGCCAATGATAAAGTTGTATGAACGCCATGAGTTTATAGGTTGAATTCTTGTTGTATGATACAACTATCCTGGATTCAAATCTTTACATCATCAGAAATTTTCTAGTATAAAAATGTTTTAATGGCAACGACTGAGCTCCATTGTAGGCAAAAGTGCTCATGCTCGATACCATGGGAAGTTTCGTAATGACTAAATTTTCTATGTTTTACAATATATATGTGACTCATCGCGACCATATTTTAAAAACTATGGGAAAGTGGCCAGTTTTTAAAATATATTGCGGAGTCATGTTTACTGAGAAACATAGGAAGAAATTAGTCATTACGAAGCTTCCCATGGTATCAACCATGGGCACTTTCCCCTACTTTTAATCGAGGTGACTTAAATTCCACTTCCGATCAGCGGAATTGCATATTAAAGAAAATTGATCTATTGGATGAAAAGCCATTTAAAATTGTTTGTTAGGAGATCGACAGACCTACGGCGTAATGCCCTAGACACATTTACGACTTAAGCTGTGAGATGGCTTAACGTAATTATAATTAAAATAATGTTCAGACTAAATTCTCATCAGTTTCCCACTAACTAAACCGTTTCTCGGTTTAAGTGATGATTTTGCGATGAAAGTAAAGGACAAACCTTTACGAACTTATTTTTGGGTTAGGGTAAGTGTGCCAAATTTCGGAATAGTTGCATGCAAAGCGCCAAAGTCTCAAGTTTGAAATGTAATATCTTTAATAGAAATTGATTTTTTTTATTCCTTAAGGAGTGTTGGTTAGAACCTTGTAGACAGTTTATCGTCTTTATTTACTCTAAAATCATTCTTAATACATTTTAAAATGAATAAAAATGTGAACAAAGTTTTGGTGCCCTATTTCGCCCACCTTCATTCTCATAGTTCTTTGCCCTTCAGGAATACTTTCAATGCCTTTTTCACGTCATCTCGTTTTTCGAAACTACATTTTTTGTTATTCTTTTGCATTGCATAATCTCTAGAGTATGTAAAAACTAAAAATTCATGGAAATTCGAGGAACAAAAAAGGTGGCCGAAATTGCAAACTGGCCGGAATTTGGCACACTTACCTTATACGATTTACGAGCATTTCGCAAACATACAGTTCCCAAACGTATAGGATCAATTTTATTAAACATTTTTTTCTGTATAGGTATGACTTTTGATAAAAAAGACAGTTGTTAGTTGTATTTGATTATTCAAATGATGTAGTATCTCATTCCTAAAAATTTAAAAACGCAAGGAGGAAAACTATGTGGAAAAGGGTTGGTCGGTCCACCTAAAATTGTTTTGCGATGGATCTTACTAATTGAGTAAAATATACTACATTACTTACTGAAGCGGTTCTATAACCTGTTGCTGCTCTTAGTCTAATTCAAGACTCTTCGCTACTAGAATCAAACCGTTGCGCTGTGTTAAGTTGGCATTCTGATAAAGTATTTCAGTATTGGAAGAGCTTACCAAATGTTTGTAAAATATATATAAAGTTTACTCGTCACATTTAAAAACCACTTATTTTCTGTTTTTCCATATGTCTAACTATTCTTTGTCCAACTGAAAATAAAGTGTTAAAAAATACAAGTTTAAATAATCGGCGTACCTATTGATGTTTGAGCTAAAAAAAATAGTAATTTTCAGTAGAATCAACAAAAATATTTATTTGTAAGAGCATGAAGTGGAAATTTGCATGCAAATGAAACACTTTATAGGCGTGTTTGATGTGCATGTTCTCTTCCATTGTAAATTTTGATCACGGTCTATGTAATTGAGGTGGTTTCGGGAGTACAGGGATGAAATTTCATTCAATTCTGGGTTTTGCACAACCAAGGATTTTAAATGGATTTAGTGAGGAGTCCAGGAAAATTGATTATAAACCTTCTCTTCCAAATCTATATATACAATTTATTGGAGTTAACTAAATATATACAAAGTATCCCTTTTCCGTGGAAGCTCTATAGCACTGGGGTATTGCAGGGATGGAGAGGATGCTTTTTAAATGAATTGATTTTGTCACAAAAGTTGGCAAGAGTGGTTAAATAAAATCTCGAAGTTGTGAAAAAAAAACCGAAATTTATTTATGAGTTTTTGTTAAATGAAAATTTCCCAAGCACATCTATTATTGGAATGTTTATTGAATTTGAGACTCTCCCTGTGCGAGCTTATCTCTCTCACTTATAGTGCAAAAAATGCTGAACAAGACAAGTGGGTTCAATGGAATTTACGTGTCTGTAACCTTTGGTAATTACATAAGATAAATTGATTATTGATTTACCCAGCAAGAAGATTAAATTACATGGAAAATTAGAAAGGAAGAGGTAAAGCTACTATAATAGCATGCACTGAATATAGTCTTTCGGGAAATTTAATAACTTTACAATCAGACTAATATTGCTCTTATATAATTAATTTAAATGAATTTTACCTGTAACAAGTCAATCAATTTCATTTGTTTAATTAGCAGTTCAATTATTCACAATTTATGTTTACAGTATTATTAGGTAGGGGGAGGCTTTGATGTTTCGCACATACGCTACCATCGGACACTTCGAATTTCTCCGGTATTACTTTATAACTTTCACTGATGGCTATATATTTTAGTAGCTAGTCTTAAATCATACCTTTCCTGAAAAAATTGGGAGTCTAATCCTTTTCCCCTAGTTTTAGGAAACAAAAATTAAAAACAGGTCCAAAACTGTAATTTTGCTGTGCAATATTTCATACGATTGTGCAGAATTAATATCACTTTTCTGAAAAACTACTATCACAGAGGGTAGAAGGGTTATTAGGAATCAGATTTAAGTAAAAATCTTTTAGGCTGAACAGGCACTTTTTGTGGGTGGAACAAAATTCACAAACTTGACTCAGATTCATCGATCGCACATAGAAGACATGGCTTCTCTCACATTTTCCAAGAAACTTCATTTTAGATGCGATCCCTCATATTCACATCTATTGTAATCTACCGATTTGATCCACCACTAAAAAGGAAAACTTAAAAATCGTAAAGTTGATAAACAAGAAGTAATTTGACTCAAATAGGTTGCAGTTGAGTAATTATTAAGCAATTTTGGATTTCTTTGATATAAAAATATTTTTCAAGCTTGCACAAACTGAATGTGCAATGAAAGAATCACATCTGCAATAAGCTCATACAGTTTACAACTGCTTTTTGACAATCTTTGACATAACCTCACTATTGTGTTGTTTTGCATGACAAAGAAAAGAAATTGTCCGTAAGAAGATGTTTTGTGAAAATTTTAGCTTGTTCACCTGCTGAAGCTCAATATCTGTGCTAAATCCCGATTCCTGCAGCTGCAGGAACAGAGAAATCTTCAATGATGCGCATTCAAACGTTTTTGTGCATATCCGGCTCCGTGGAGGAATGGTGGAATCTTGTGTGGTATTCTCGCTTGCTGAGTTTTAGTCAATTTTTAGCTTTAAAAACTTATTGATTCGTGTAAATTTGGTGATATTTGGACTTTTCAAGAAAGTATTCATCAGATTTAACCGTTTCCGGAGTGAAATTCTCGTAGAATCAAGCAAAAAAATGGTTTTTAATGTCAATAAAACATCTCTCAGAAAAGTTCCAAAAAAGTGATATTAAAATGTTTTATTCCTTATAAAAATGGTTTAATCAAGTAGATTAGAGTTCCCTTTAAACAATGATGTGCAACTTTTAGTGTCCGGTGCAAAATTTACGGTGAAAATGGGGTGTTCAATGATGGCGTGAATCGTGTGCGATAATAGAAACTTGATTCATCTATCGGACAAATCGCCATTAAATTTTCATTTTCCTCTGGAGGAAAATCTAAGGATTTCCTGGGATTTTGTTTGGTGGGATTATGAACCTTATAAGTAAGACATTTTTTTGGCATAGTTGGAGAATCCATACGGTTTGCATGGTAGTCAGAAAAACTCACTGAACTTGAACATCATTTTTGTGTGCGAAAGTTCAAAGCCTCCCCCTACACATTTGCATAAATGAATACATTAGCCCTTCAGAATCATTAAAAAAAACTCCGGAAGTGAGTTATTAAAAACCAAGCCTTTTCGTTGCTGTTTATAATGACTGTAGACTGCTGTTCATTCTGACAGACTCTTCTTATCGAAATAATAAATATCAGATCATTATAAAAAAAGTAAGATCTACAGTATTTGTTTTAAAAAAAATTCGGTGAAACAACTTTAATTAGAAATTGTAGTATGATCAAGAATTCTTTAAAAAAAATTTTTTCGTTGTTAAAAAATTCGAAAAACAGCTTTTAAAAATAGGTCTATTACTTTACTGATCCATCATCGATTGTGACCAATGCATTCTGGTTCAGAATTTCAATACCTTTCCAAAAAATTAAAATTTAACCAAATCCGTTGAAAATTATACCTTCCAGGGAGGTTGAATTTTAACCTTGAATAATCCAAGATGGTGATTTTTCTGGCGATAGATGTCGACGTCGACATGTTCAGTAGGACTACCTCCAAAGGGTATACTAAAATGAACGAAATCGCCTAGGGCAATTTTGAGATAAGTCAAAAAATCATTTTTTGTAAGGGGGTGGGGGTAACTTAAGTAAGTTATTTCGCTGGGGATCTCAGTGGCGCAATAGGCAAGACCGTTGGGTCTTGGGCGGTGAGATCTCTGACTCGACTCTCACAGCTGCGAGGTCGTGTCCCGCCCGGTGCAAGCAACTGAATGTCAGAAAAAGACATTTTTCACTGTGATAAAACGTAATAAAATGCACCGTAATAAATCTTCCCAAAAAACCAAATCATAGCATTGCAGTAAGGGAAGGCTTTCAGGCTGTGTGCGAAGCCTGAACGCCTTCCCCTACTGCAATGCTATGATTTGGTTATCTATTCATCATTAAAGCTTTTTGAAAGCGTGATTTCAAAAAATGCATTAATTTTTTTTTTATTTTAAAGAGAAAGTTATTAATCCACATCACCCATATTAAAAAAAAATCAAAGCGATATTCGTAATTATTTTTTTCATTGTTGAGTAATAAAACCATCTTCTTTTAATTCAAGGATGAACCTATTCATCATAAAAGGGGTAAAGTGAGCAATACAAATTTTTGAAACAACAACGCAAATTTTATTGAGAATTCATCTCATCCTTTTTTTAAGTATACAAACTCTTTTGGGTATTTTTTCTTCAAAGGGAGGAAAAATTAGCCCCAGGACAGAGATTAATGTGGAATATCTTTTTACTCTGTTTTAGGGTAGCCTTATTAAGTATGCGGAAATTTAAATTATGCAATTTTGAAGGAGAGTGAAAAGGGATCTGTTTGAACTGTCATACGTTGTCATTTTTTGCGGCTTTTCGTCCTTTTAAAATAAATTATATGTAATTTACTTGGAACTTGGAAGCTTAAAGTTTATCCAATATTCCAAAATCGAATGTTTAAGTTGCATTAAATTTAATACTTTTTTTATGAGGAATATTCGTTTGAATTCTTTATATTACATTTATTTTCAACTCTTTATTATTTGAACTTTAATCACAAAGAAAGATTTCTATTGTAACCAATTATTTTTTCAATTTGAACATTCTGAATTTTGAAATTCTTTTGCCTGGCAGACAATAAAAATATGTTATTCTTTCGCTGTAAAATTCCGTTTGGAATTTCAACTTTAATTGAGCTCTGTGAGTCAACATTTTATTCTTCATTCCAATTGGAAATTCCAGATGAATTTCAGACGAAGAATAGTAGATGGAGATGAAAAAATTCAGTGTATATGTGACAGAAGTGCGTTTGCTAGCTCTTTCATTCCCTGATATCCGGTATGAGAGTCGCTTATCACTATGGCAGCGGAAATGATTTCAGCAAACGAATAAAATGCTTCACCCAGGTCAGCAGAGCTTCACGCTTGTGAATCCTTTTATACCTCTTTACGAGATTTTTCATGCAAATATTTTGAAGTAATACTCATAGATTTTTTTATTTCATATTTTTTTCATATTTATCGTTAAATATCATTTGATTCTGATTGACGAAAAGTTCTTTTTTTTATGAAAGCAAAATTACTAGTAAATTTGTCTAATTCTCTGAAGTTACTATAGTTATATAATTTGAAAAAAAGTTACAGATAAAAAAGTATTTTTTAGATAGGTATCATTATGGCGAACGCACAATAACTTTTGTTTAGTAAACATGTTTTCGACATTTCAATGAGAGTGAGTGAGATCTAGATTTAGTCATCTCGCTCATTCTCATGGGAAATTTAGAAAACATATTTACAAATAAAAGTTATTGTGCGCTGGTCATTACTCATATCAAGGTTGGTTTGTTTGTATTATTTCTAGTTTTTGTATAATTTTCCAGTCCATTATATTTAGGATTGAAAATTCAAGGAACTCACTAGAAAAGACTGGATCAATTAGCCAATTATGAAATTTTCTTTGCCTATAATTTGTGAAGAAACATGTTTGAAATCCGGGTGATAAATATTTAAATAAATAGAAAGGGAGGTCATTATTCTGAATAAATAGTATTTATTTTGCTCAATACTCTTTCTAAAGAAAACTAATAACACCCTACTGTCTAGTTATGCTCCTGACTAATTCTGCCCTGGCCTCCCCTATCAAAAATGTGTGTTCAAAAATTTGTTCTCCAGACACCTTAAATACTTTTATAACGTTCTAAACCTAAACTATTGATGAGCCAAAGCTTATCATAATAATAATATTATTAACAATAATGGTGGCACAACGTTCCATAGAGGAACTAGGCCTTCCCTGGAGACCTAAAGGGGATTCGAACCCGGGATACTTGCATCATAAACCACTTGAGCCATTGAGTGCCCAAAAGCTAAGGTGTTTTTAGCTAACACATTAATAAAGAACTTTGTCAGCGTAATAAGGTTCTCTTAAGTGTTCCGCTTATAAATTATACACTTAAGCTTAAATTACTAATTATACACTATAATAAAGTATTTCAAAATGAGATATTTCTGTAAGAGTTATAGACTAAAACTTAAAGAAATAAATAAATATGATATATATCCATAATTACATAAAATATTTTTCATTTTTTTTCACATAAAAAGAATTAACAATATTATAGTGTGTAATGTTTACTAATATAGAATTAAATTTGATAGAAATGTTTAATTTAAATTTTTTTTAGGGGGCAGCTTGAATAAACAGGCTAAAGTTAGCTGTTTTTCAGAATTTTTTTTTAATACAGAACAAGACCGATGTTCATGAAATTCTTAGTATACATGCTTAGAGTTTAAATCAGATTTTTTAGAAAAAAAAACTACATACATTTTTAGGTTGGGTAACTAAATGTAATAGTTGAACACAATTAGTTGAAGTATCCTCTTCATTTAGTTATCACAACTAAATATGTAAAAATAGTGATGGGTATGGGTACTATATCATATTACTTTCAATAACTAAATCAATAGTTCTTGAAACTTAGCTTACTGGACTTGGTAACTATGTCTGTTATTATAACTATTTTGTTATAGTTGAGATGACTAAACGACAACAGTAAAAATTTTCAATATATTTGGTTCAATAAACCACATATTTAGTATTATGGCCTCTCCATGGCCATTCACTCTTACTCCCTCTTGGTCCCATAAATTAAATTATTGTTTTATTTTTTGAAATTAAATGTACTTATTTGGTTTATCCCATATGGGTTTCTCTTTTAAACTTAACTGTATGGGAAAATTGGCATAAATGAAATGCGGAGAAACTTTATTGAAAACCCATAATTTGGTTAAAACCTAGGTTGTGACCCAAAAATAATCCAAGGATAAATAGTATCTGATCCGTTTAAGAAAAGATTAAATCCTTTCGCTTGTTGACCATTAATTTTATCAATAATTTTTGAAAAAAGAATTTTGTTAAATTTTGCATAATGTAAAGCATCTCGACTGAAGTATACGTTTTGAATGAAAATTGAACAGTTTTTACGCAAATTATTATAAGTTTTACCACTTCCTCAATTTCAAAGGTCAAACTGTTATAGTTAAACCTGATATCTGAAAATGTCATAACTTTGAGTTTTATCTACCTTTTGCGTGATTTAAAAAATGGGACAATAGGACGAGGAATTTAATAAAGTCAGGGCCGAAAATGTGCAAAAGGGATGATACACAAGAGTCGACAGAAAAGGATTATTTGTGTGAAAGCTTTATTGCTCTCTATGAACATTTTTCAAATAATGCTGCTGAAATAATAATTCTTCTCACAGTGAAAGTGAGTGGTTTCGCACGTTGCTGAATCTATGATGGAGGAGGTGAAATTTTATGCTTGGATATATATTGGAAGCAAATGAGCAACCTGTTGCGTATAACTATGTTGTTTTTTGGCATAGAAACGCTCGGAGAGATACCACAAGAGCGGAACCTTCATGAAATATTAAATGGTGTAAAATAAATGTTTGTTTTTGTCTCTTACTTTTTCTTCGCGATAGCATAATCATAAATTAAGTTGAATTCTGAGGTCTCGACTTGACAAATTGTCGCATTTTCTATTTATGCCACCTGAAATATGAAAATTTACAATGGTACCTATTAGTTTAACAATTTAATGTTGCTGCTTGGAGTAAAATAAACGTACGTAACGTATTCAGATGGTAGAAGAAACATTTCTGAGGATGGGTTATGAAAATATTGCCTGTAGTTTATTAGAATTCCTTTGATGTGGGTGATTTTAGGGCCCACATATGATATGAGAAACAGCATATAGTCCATATGGAGAGAGGCTTGATGGCTTCCCATGAATTTTGCCACACTTCCGCTTCATATTTCAACATGATGATTAAACTGGGGGTGGTAGTGCTTTTAAGCATGGACTGAGGGGGTGATAAAATGTTATACTTTATATGTATCATATAATAATTCGTATTTTGCATTATAATCCTTCACCATACAGTGCCTAGTTTAATACAAAAACGGGAAAAGGGGAGTGAAAATTCATGTTACTATATGAATTAGTTGAATGGAGAGCCACCAACTTCCGTTTTTGAATTATATCCTCTAAATCGGATTATGTTTATCTTTTCTAAATTAAATCTCCCCTAGCATATGAGTATTTACATCTTACCAGTCATATTGAAAATATTCTATAAAACATTATTTTCAGTGCTTTTACATATTTGTCATACAAAACAATTTGTGGTTGATAAAGAGAACAATGAATAAGCCACAACATAAAATCGCAATTGAATATAATGTAATAATAATACCCTGAATTTTGATTAAAAAGGGGTGGCAAAGCGTTCCAGACTTTGCGAAATGCTCGAACTTGTGACTTAGATGCTATACCTCAAAAGTACTTTCGCATCATTTACCGTTTACTGGTACTCAACCTATTTGAATCGATTCATAAATCACTCAATAGATTCCACAAAGTACTTTAAAGAGTAATACAAATTATATTCGAACAAAAATTACTTATAGGTAAATAACCGGTTCATTACCGGTTCACAAACGATTTGAACCGACTTATAAATCACTCAAAATATTTCCCATAATACACCTCAGGAGTAATTTAATTGAATTTCGTATAAAAATTAGTTATCGGTTATGAACCGGTTCATTATCGGTTCAAAATCGATTGGAACCGGTTCAGTTTTATGGGAAATTCCAAGACCTTTTCAATGATGACAAACTGACCCCATTCGGTTAAGAAATACGCTTTCTCGAGCTTTTTTAACGGGATATGGAAACTTCTTATTTTACATTTCGTATTTTACATGTTCGTATTGCACATTTCGTATTACGGAAACTTCGTTTCTAGTACATTTCGTATTTTACCATTTCGCATTTCACATTTCGTCTTTCATAAATTTTGTACAAAAATCGAACAGGCGCTTCTGATAACTTTCCAAAGCACATAAAATTTCGCTTTGCCTCAACAGGTGCTAATGATAACTTCAAAAAACACTGAAAATTTCCCTTTGTCCCAACAGGAGATGCTGATATCTTCTAACTAAACACACAGAAAACTTCCCTTTGCCCCAAATAGGCAATACTGATAATTAGAGCTTGAAGTTCGACTTTAAACTCAGACCCGAAGCGCATAGCGCCCCTAACCCCATAAAACTGCAATTCTATTATTTTATTGGTTGATATGCTTGTGTAAAATGTATGGCAGGCGAAATGTTCAATTTTTGTACAAAATGTATGAAAGACGAAATGTGAAATACGAAATGGCAAAATGCGAAATGTACTAGAATACGAAGTTTCCGCAATACGAAATGTGAAATACGAACATGTAAAATACAAAATGTAACATACGAAGTTTCCACAAACCCTTTTTAATTTTCATTAGGAATTATTCAGCGCTATTTTTGTCTAAGGACGAAATGTTCGCCTGGGTCATCTCTAAAACATATCCAAAAATTAAAAAAATGAGGGCATGTTAATAATCCTTGGGTCGACTTATGGGAGGGGGGAGTCACCCGAAGGTCCCAAGTCGCTATCTCTTACCGTTTGGCCTCTAGAGCTGGCAACAGCCGGACGGATAGACGGACAAACAGCGTGACGACATTTCTCAGAAATCGTCTGAAACGCGAAGATTTGTTGATAAAAGTGGTCTCCGGGGGGTGGAAGATGGACATTTTGGGGGGTGAAAAAATCGAAGGATTTTTATATACTGTTCTCTCCGTGGAGTTCGAGCACTAAAAATTACAGTTCTCTCGAAAATGCGTAAAATTTTCACCTAATATAATTATCTAAGTGACGTGCAGAATTGATTAAAAAATTTCATCGTGAAAATTAATTTCCTCTTGCAAGATGAACAGCATCATTTTACCGCTGAGATGAAATTTTCCTGCATTGCACCAATGAATGGGTTGAACTACATTGACGATAAAAGAATGCATCTCGGAAGTGTTGACTTGACACTTTAATTACATTTTAAGTCAAATATCACCTCTATTAGCATACGCTTAAGCATACCAATTTCTGCAAAAAGCCAGGTACTGTGAAAATGAGAGAATTTACTCAGTATAATTGAAATTGACTCAAGAATAATTTGAGGTGGAAGTAATCGATTATCAAAGGGAAATTCAAATCTTCGGGGAGAAATGATTAAAGTCTCGGCTTAAATGAAGCATTGGAAACAAGGGGTTACACTCCGAGGAATAGAAAACATAACTCGATGTTTTGTTGGCTTTGTATATATTTCTCAAAAAGTCATTAAGTAAATAGTGAATGTATCGAATTAATCCTGTTTAAATTTTATGGAATCCTTTGAATGTTGAGTAACAGCAGGAAAGCGCAACATAAACTTTTTTCTATAGATATACTTTTACAGATTCTACGTATTGATAATACAAGTTAGGAGTTATTTGAAAAGCCCTTTGAATCCATATCTATTCGGATGAAATATACAAGAGTTACTCAATGCGATACTTTAATTACTAACTAAACTTTAGAATTGAATTTACATGCATTTTGAATTGCAAGTATTTCGGTTATGGAAACCGAGAGACGTTGGGGATACCTAAACCTGCTCTTTAATTCTCTCATTGACCTGCATTTTCATACTGTAATCAGAGTTCTTGAAGTTCTTGATGACTTCAAAATTCCAAGTGTCGACCGTGTGGTTATAGTGGAATCTGGATTATGCAGCAAGAGTTGCCATGTAATCTTCTCTTTGACTTTGAATTTCATTTTCGTTGCAGAAGTGGCTACGTTGACAAATGTGTCTTTAACCGCTACTACTGTCCGATCCTTAATATTTATATCCTTCGCAAAGCATAAGCATGTAACGCGATAACTTATAAGATGCATATATCGATCCCTCAGAATATAAACCGAACAACTCGTGTATGACCAACTTTACAGGAAAGGAGTACCCGAAAAGCGAAAAAAACGAATTTTACAAAAAATCGAGTTGTTTGGGTTTTATTCTGAGTGATCGATATGATTGTTATACCCTGAGGCTCTAATTAGGACACCGGAAGGTTTTAAGTGTAACGTGACAGTCCTCTTTTCCTCTTTCATCTGAGGTTACGACTGGAAAGACCTATTTTCACAAACTTTGTAAGTTTTGAAGGTATTCTGAGGTCGAAACTACAAGCAAATACTATTGACTGTGTCATAAGCTTGTTGAAAATCAACAGTCAACTGTTGCACCTTGATTATGTGTTTTTAGCCCTGGATTTTTCAGGTTAAAATGCCGCTTTCTCGGCCTCTCGATCACCTTCTCGGCATATGTTTTTAGCCTTTTATCATTGATTTAGACAGAAATTAGTTCTTCTTTTAAAATGAGTTATTTTTTCGCACAAAAATGTATGATAGATTTTGCTTTCGCCTGTTTTAGTCTGAAAAACTAATTTTGAAACTTTCAAATAGCGTAAAACATGTCATGTAGATCAAACTGTTAAATGCCTTTTTTGCAATGTGAAAAGCAACATTGTTAGAGGCAAAAAGTTCTTTTGGCCTCTAACAACAGAAGACTTTCGACTCTTGGAGTACCTTAACAGGCATATATGGCGGATATATTGACAAATTTGATAACTATTTGATAGAACTTAGTCATATTTCTTAATTCTTAAGGTCCATCGCCATCAAGATTTTAAGTTTTCCTTTATTTTTGTTTGTGAAATATTTTTCGCACGATATTTCATCAAAAATTAATGTAGAACTTTATAAAATTGAACTTAATTTATCAATTATAGTTAAAAGCAAAATTATTAAAAGATATTAACCAAAATTTTGTCAAAAATAAATACCCTAGCGCTCAATTTATTAAGTGGAATTATACTTATTTCCAACCTAAAAAACAAAATTCTATTTTCTAAAAATACTTAGAATAAAAAATCAAAATGTCGATATTTTATGTTAGCATGAAAGGACGTTATGGTCTATATATAATTTTTTTTCGACATTTCTTTTCTTGCTGAGATTCTTTAAGGATTATGGGGTGGACATGTAACCATTTTCGATAGATGCGAATTTGAGGTGATTTTCCAAGGACACCGTGATTTTTTGGAAAATATTTCTTAGCTCATGTTTTACCCTTGGGTATAGGCAATTCGTCGAGGGTAATGCGGATGCTGGAAAACAATTGAGTTTTCCATAAAAATAAAATTTGTGTCACTGTGCATTTTTCTCTTTTCACAAAATACCTGGGGTAGAAGTAACCACTTTCTGGGGAGGATGTAAACACCTTTTTTCCCACCCTTGAAATTAACTTTGCACCACTCTCGATTATTTTAATTACTTAAGAGATATATAAAGACTGTATATTTTTCAAAAAATCACGACACTTTTTACAAAGAATAATTAAAATAGCAAAAAAACTAAAAGCATGTATATCAAAGACATTTTTCAATGGATTTTCCCCATATTTTGACATCATGTGACTTTTTATTGAACACAGCACCACCAATTTTTTTCGTAATCTATGAATTATAGATATTTCGCATGAAGGTCAATTTCCCGCTCTTTTACCTACTCATTTTGTGAAATTGAAATTGCCTGTTTACATCTACCCCAAATGCTGTTTTCTGACCAATTATTAATTCTTTTGAAATAATGAGAATCTCAATTTGTCTAGTAAATCCATAAATATAATCCTAAAAGATGTAGGAAAGAACTGGTATTGCTACATTTCGATTATTTTACACAGTTTTTAATTTCCAGGTGGAAATCCAAATGACCAAAATAATTGAAATATCAACATTTTCGGGAAAAATGATTTTTATTTTTAAAGTATTAGGATTTTATTGACCAATTCTTCTGTGGACATACATCCCCATGGTATCTATGAATGCTTATGGGTTTTATCCTCTGGAGTCTTAAAATTAATGAAAAAAATCACAGTGTTTACAACTACCCCAGTTTACTACTGCCCCAGTTCCCCCTAGTAAAAAAAACGTGTAATAATAGGAAGAAAATCGTTTCGCTGTTGATTAAAATTTATCTACAGCCACTAAAGAAAGTGCTTAGGGCGTTGAAAGAAGCTCTGGGTTATCCTGGGTTCAATTTTCTCTCACTTGACGATAACTGGACTGATCCTTTGAAACTTGTGTATAGTTTGAAGTGCAGCATCGTTCTTTTTTCAAAAATAAATTAAGTATTAGTATAAAAAGACTTATGCAGAGTAAATTAAAGGTGCCCCTTAGAATTCTATTGTTTCATGAATCCCTTGAATTTTCTCGGTGTACCAGTTCTAGTAGAGCTCTCAAGAGCATATTACTTTTGATGATGTGCTTCTGTGATGGGTGATTTTGTCATGGGGTAAGAGGTAGATGGGGATGAGAACAGGTGAGCCAGAGAAATAGAGGAGTTTCGTTTGTGCAAAACATATCAGTGTGGAAGTTGTACGAATTAGATCTGCCTTGCGTGCCTCATTATATCGCCAATTTATCCAAAAGCAACGTTGGGTAACGCAAAATTTATATTAGAAAGATCACTCCTAACCATTATTTGTATATCAAACTGTGTGCGTGGTTCTATATACTCAATGTTGAAACAATAAACTTGTCATAGAATTTCCCCTCACATTCAGAGCAATGCCATCAATTAGCTTTTTTCACCCTTCACACTTTTTTTTATTGTTTAAAGTAAATTTTCCCGGCAGCTTTAGCGAAAAGCTCCCACTTGATGAATAATAAAACTCGATCAGAATGACTAGTGACATTTTCACCCCTGTGCCTTAATGCATAAACGACAAACCACATCCCTTGCATGTTGTCTTATCTAACTATAAAATTGTGGTTGGGGTTGGAAGAACACTTGACATTAACAATGCGCTGAACCGACTAGTGTGACTTTATGCTGTAAATGCAATTTTCATTGAAATTAGGAGGAGGAATTTTAATTCACTTGAACGTTTTTGTTGTCACTCAATTTATTGACTTGCCTTTCAACTCCATATCCATACATGATTATGTTAGAAAATGCCTCAACAGCTGTCTTCTTTTCTCGTTTTTTTTCAGATTCCAGGGATCACCAGATGGATTGCAGTGTTTTTTTATTAGTTAAATTAAATATTTGTGATAGCTCATGTGATTTATATGCTAAAGTTTTATCAGTGTTTTACTGTGTATAGCCTAGTGTTTTAGGCCCAGTCAAAAAAAGGAGCACACCCTAAAAGAAAAAAAGATCTTGAGAAGAGTGAATTGGAGTGATTTATGTGGAAAATTGTGTATTTTTTTTCCTCCCTTTCAGATCTCCCATTTTCAGATATATTTTCTACATGCCGAAATATTTTTTTATATGGAAAAAGTATATGAAGTATTGTAGATATTTTGTGAAGAATCCTTTAAATCTGTGTACAAGTGAGTGCACCATATGGAGATGCATTGCAAATGCTAAGTAGATAGTGAAGTAGCATCGAAAAATGCATTATTGGCTGATAAGTTGACAATTTCTGGACAGTCAGCAACACATAACAATCACCAGAGGTATGTAATTTTCCCTTTCTCAAGCCTTACTGATGGGGTCATAAAATGAATGGGAAAACTCATGAAAAGTTCCTTGTCATTTTATTGCTTAATCTCGGCATGATTGTTTAACTAGAGCAACAATAATGTAATTGATTCAATTTTGCTCAGATACTTCACTTCGATTTTACTAACTTGATTAATGTTTGACTTATTTATTCAAAGCAATTTATAGTTGAATACACATAAATCTAATTCTGTCTGCATTAATCATGAAACAAGTCAGGAAATATCAGCTTTAAGTCTTCATACAAAACGTCTATTTCGTTTTAAGTATACACAGTTTGAATTTGTTTCCGGATATAGGGGAAAGCGCGCTACCTTTGGACGACTTAAGTTTCGGACAACTCAATTTTTTTTTCTATGTTCTTACTGGATTTGACCCATGGCTCTTTTCAGAAAATGTGGGGCACTGGACTAGCTATTAAATTGTAATATTATAAATGGATCAAAGTCATTAGAAATGTGTTGAAAATAATGAGTTGTTCGAAGCTTGAGTCGTCCTAAGGTAGCGTGCTTTCCCCTATTTGTTTCCCGGATATAATGTTTTTCTGATAATATTAGGGTAAGTGTGCCAAATTCCGGCATAGTTGCATGCAAGTGTCAAAGTCTCAAGTTTGAAATGTAATATTTTAAATACAAATTGATTTTTTTATTCTTTCTTCTGAAAGAGTGTTGCTTGGAACCTTGTAAAGAGTTTACCGTCTTTATTTACCCTAAAATCATTCTTAATACATTTTAAAATGAATAAAAATATACATATAGCTTTGGTGTCCTATTTCGGCCCCCTTCATTGTTATAGTTCTTTGCCCTTCGGGAATTCATCCAATGTCTTTTTCACGTCATCTCATTTGTCGAAGCTACAGTTTTTGTTATTCTTTTTCATTGTATAATCTCTAGAGTACGTCAAATCTAAAAGTTCATGGAAATTCGAGGAATAAAAAAGGTGGCCGGAATTGCAAGATGGCCGGAATTTGGCATACTTACCCTACTCTATTTTTATCTAACAATACTGGGAAAATACTACCCACATTGTAAAATCTGGCATTTTTAAGATGCTCCTTGCAGTATAAAATTTTATTTTCCGTTTGAAAATTTAAAATTTTTTCAGAAACCCGACTAAAATAAAATAATCATGCTTAGGAGAATTTGGGGCGCAAATAGATTCAGGTTGATCTCGGAGAATATTTAGCCTTATTAGCCTATTCTTATAGGAAATTTACTGCTCTACAACATTGCAGCAGACAATTTCCCTCTATATCGAAAGAAATGTGATTTTCGAATCATTTTCTAAAAGTCGATTTTCTGGAGATTCTCAAAAATTACTGGGTCAAATTTTGTCAGTCTTCGGATAATTTGTGACGCTTTACTCTCACAAACGTTAAAAATATCAAAGAGACATATTTTTACAGGAAATGTATTCCTATAACTTTGTCGAAGATAATTTTTTTCTATCTTAACGAGAAATGTGCTTAAATTGATCTAATCAGTATTTATATTTTCTGTAAGCCAAATGTTCCAAAAATAGGGCTCAAAATTTTATAATCTTTTATTTTACATAATCCTTCCTCGAATCCCTTGAAATTTTTAAAAGTTTAAGAAGGTTCATAAAGGCTATCTATAATAAAAATTTCGAGCCACAGTCTATTTTATTTTAGAAAATAGTGAATATTGAAATTTTCGTTTTCACAAATTTTGCCTCAGTCTCCCCTACGTTATCTTCCTCTGCTTTTGTACATTCTTACCTTCATTAATTCAAATTGTGCATTTACTACTAAACTTATTTTAAGTTGAGTATACAGAGTAGTTTATAAATTCATGACCCTTAACTTTTTAAAGCTTTTTATAGCAAAAAAGCTTGCTTATCGCACAAAAGGTTGAATGGTTTTAAAATGCAATGGAATGTAAATAGATTTTTAATAGCTGGGTTCTGATTGTTAATTGTACATTCATTAAATGTGTACAATCACAGTGGGATTTACGCCTCCTGTGAAAATTTAAATACATACAACATAACTATATGTAGCATCAGGTGAGGAGTTTATTGGTTTTACATGTAATTTCTCACTGGTGTGTAATATATGGAAAGTCATGAAATTTATTGTTTGAGAAGTATTCTTACCATGAATTGCCCAGCCAAATGATTTATGTGGTAATTAATTTATGTATTTGGAACGCTATATTCAAATCTCAATGTTGTTTAATTCTTAAAATAGCATAGGAGAGTAAATTTGTGTCGGTGATAATGCTAGTCAGATTGCAGAGAGGAGTGGTGACTAACAAGTTACTTGCGAATTGATTGAAATGAATAATATTGGCACAAATAATAAATCGTTTCAAGACCATTTTCGATAGCTCAGCAATTGATCAATAAATTATGGATGAGCTCCTTTTCTTGCTTTTCCCTTTCTCTCAATAAATTCCTTCTAATGTGTTTCCTCCTGTTGACGGTGAGCAATGAATTTTCTCTGAGTTGTTCAAATTAGTATAGCTCTTGAGATGTTACCTTCGTTACCAAATACGAGAAATGATGTGATACAAGAATTTTTATGGTGCCTATTTGGATTTCTTGGATTGAAGTGAGGAGATGGGATAATGTCTCCCAATAAATCATATTGCAAGATATCTAGAGAAAACCCATTCGAATGGAGGAAATGGAGAAAGAAGTTTTGGTCAATATTTCGACCAATGTTTGGTAAAACAAAAAATGTGCAAAAACGATTAACAAAATGTTTGTAAAAATTCAAGTAAGACTTAAGCGGTCTTCATACTAGAGGTTTAGCCCAGTTCCCGGAGGTCTCAAAATCATAAATACCAATTAATTTTATTGGTCTTTCAGAATGTAATTGATCATTTGTCTTTAATAATACAATCCTAAGTTCAAATTGTCTAAAAATTCTTGACTGATAAGAAATTAAAGAAGTTAAGCCATAGGGCTAAGCCTTAGGTCTAAAGCCCCTATTAGTGTCAATCAGTTTTGATTTGAAAATCTTTTAGTAATAAAATTAAAACTGTTAAGTTTCTCAGTGGGAATAAACTTCTTAATGTAAATAATTTTTATCTCATCTGAATTTCGATCATTTGTTTTTCCCTTTATTACATATAGCTATTTTGATCAGGGATTGTCGTAACTTGCTCGTCACTCGTTGCTTAAATCAGCATTGCTTGTATAAATTGTGTATTTGTCTATTATGATAAGAATTTATGATTTAGTAGCAGTGTAATTCACGACATTTGATGATCAAAGCGACGATATAAGAACATATAAAATTTTGAAAAGCAATGGATTACAGCCAGCTAATTCTGTAGTAGAATTTTATAGTAATATGACAATGTTTTATAACAAATTTTCGTGATATATCGGGAAGCAGGACAATATTAGAGACCAGTGAAAATTGGATGGCAATTGTAAGGATTCTTTCCGTACAGAAGTAGATCTTGAAAAATTCGAAAATCTATTTGAAGATCCAAAAAAGAGACTTTCTTACTTCTTGATAATTCCGCAAGGTGGATGAGGTACATCCTGTTCGAATTTCGAAGTTCTCAAGTGTCAAAATGTGACGGTCTTCACATTGTTGTGAGGAAAAAAGCAGAACAACTACGCTTGCTGTTCTTGTCCTATTACTTAATTACTCCATAATCACTGAGTAACCCTTTTGCCAGCTTTTTAGTGTGATATTTGATAAATTTTCCCCACCTTGTTCGAAAATTTAATATGAAAATTCGAAATTGAATTTGAATTCTTCGAACTTCAACGACTTTTTGTGCAAATAGAGTTCCATTTACCTTTCATCCAAGACACTATTGGAGAATCAAAATCTACTTGTGATTAGGCTCATTATCTACAGTACCGTTCAAAACATTAAATACACCCTTCGTAAATTTAAATACACCTGGTTTGGACCGGGAAAACGATGTAATAACCAGTTCTATTGACTGAAATACTTTCATATATAAACCTAAGAATAGTTTTAAACAAGATTTGAGAAAATACATGAGCTACAAAATTTATAATTTGGGGATAAGTCAAAAATGAGCTTTTTCGACAAAAGATGCTCTGATATCAAAAATCACCAAACATAACAAAATTGATCTATTTTTTTTTTTTAATAATCGTAAATATAAGCTAAATACTATTAGTAAATATTATTAAGAGTCAGAAAAACTGAAAATTATGCCGAGGGAATATTTTTGGTATGGATTGCAATCGGTTTCGGGAGTGATCTCTTCTGAAAGGGGTTTCTTCTTTAAATATTAAAATTTCCAGCCCAAATTCTACTTTTTCATATATTTTTTTATTATTATTCAAATTACTTCTAATTATTGCCGCTATTTCATTTCTTTTACTTTACTATTTTATTTAAAAAACATGAATAAAATCATCGTAAGTTTTTTAATTTCTCTTCCGTATTAACTATTTGAATATCTTATCAATTTATCATCCAAAATTTTCTATTTTCGAAAATCATGTGTTTGAGCCTTCTCCACCCTTCCTCAAACTATTTATTTTTCCCTCAAAATTAATCACTTCCAGAGACTCGTTCCCAGGGATTAATTATATTGGCATATCTTTATTAAACAGACGATTTCTTAAAAAATACTGTCACATAGTTTGTCCGTCTGTCCGCATGTATGTTACCAGAAGAATAGGGATAAAGAGATTTGAAATAATGACTCGGTGTCTTTATGGGGACTTCCAATAATTCTAAAATCTTGAAAATTCACATTGATTGTCTGTTTGTTTATCTATTTTGTAAAGACACTGAAATTATTCATAAACTTCTCGAAACCAATAAAGTTCTTAATATTTAGAGAAAATGAGTAAAATGTATATTTTTGTTAGTATTAAAAAGAACGAGATAAAATAAAACTAAGATAGTCGTGTAACTCTTTTATTCATCATTGACTAGGCAATATTGATAATAAACGTAAGAAACCTTAATATTTCAGCAATACTTGTTAACAAAATTGATTTTTTTACTGAATTCAGACATTTTGACTTTATTAAATACTTATGTTATGAATCCGATTGTAGTGCTCTATTTTCTATTCCAAACATTATAAGAAATAGGTACTTCAACGTTTTTTTACCCTTCTTATCTCTTCCTTGCTTGCAATCAATAAAACTGACTGTTGAATTATTTGGCAGGATGTTGGGTGGCGTGGCTGGTCGACATGTGTCGACCAGGAGGAGAGGATCATCACCGATGGTGAGGCTGGGGGCAAACCTGAGCCTCTCGCTGGAGCACGGTGATGGACCAATACCACCCCGGATTCCCGCACGCCGTCGACGGGCTGTGACAACAAGCGACCACAAAAGTTGCGCTCTTATCCAGACGAGACTGAAACTTGGTGATATCATGTGAGTATCCCTGAACCAAGATTTAAAATGTTCTTATAATTTTTTAAGAGATTTTGGGTTCGGAGCTAGAATAGGGAGTAAACTTTCTAGCACGAAAGCTTTTTGGTGTTCTAAAAGCTCTGAAGGGTTGTATTTTGCCTTGAGCTTTCAAAAGTTTCACGTTGAATAGGAGCTTTGTCGTAAACGATGGAGCTTTTCAACACGTGAAACATGGGGAAGTTCCACGTGTTTTCCTTGCAGTTTTTCACCACAATAGTGGTGAGATAAGTCACAAGAAATATCCCATAAATTAAAGTTTCTTGACCTATTTTCTCGCTTTCTCCAGCAGATAAATAATATGTAGATGTAATTTAAATGGACTTGTTTTCCGCACAACTTTAAAAACTCTTTTGTGGAAATTTTTATGGCTTTTTCTGGTTTTGGAATTGAAAACAAGACAATCAATAATCATTTTTGTTTTTTGATCACAGTCAGTGGGTAATATCTTTCCAATTATCCAATTTACCTTCGAGGTTACGTGGAAGAGAATAATATGGTTGCAACAAAATAGTATGTAAATAGTCCTTCAGCTGATTGTAGCACCTAGTTTTGGGGATATCAGCTGAATAATGCTACCTGTATAGATGAGTTTCAATAGCAATCGATAAGGAGGTTCGATGAACTTTTCCACTTGCACATTTATACTATCTTCCTGAAGTATTTCCCCTTAAGAGCTTTCTGCACATGATATTCTGTGTGATTTTAATTAAAATTACTTCCCTATGTATTTACACAATTTTCCGCAACATTTGACTGTAGCTACATCATGTTTTTTTGATGTTCAAATTATGGTTGATAAACGAAAATTTTCGAGTGCATATACAGAGAGAGGGTTAAAATAATTTTATCACTCGTGATGGAAAACGTAAATCATAAAATAGCACATAATACAAACATTTTGGTGCTTCAGAGTGAATTGGAATGGAGCTAAAAATGGACACTTGGGGGGATGAATGTGTGCGAGTTGTGTGAGAAAGGGGTGAAAATGAGCTTGAATGTGTGAACGTCAAGATAAATATGTTCCATTTATAGTGTGTGTGTCGATGATACAAAAAAAGAAGCTTTTGCGTTCATATGCACTTGTCGTACTTAAAGCTCCAACCCTCCTTGGCCGACAGCTTTCCATACTTGGGTTCTTTTCACCTGTCTTTCTTCACTTCTGCTGGAATTCAACAAGGGTATGACGAAGAGGAATGGAACATGCGTGTCAACCCCTGAGAGTGTCAGTGTAGAAAGGAAGGTTTCCTTTCTGCAGGTTCGAATATCTCTTGTGCTCTTTTTCTCTCTTCCCTTGAAACATTTCTCTTCCTCATACTAACTTCTTTTTTTAGGGGTTAGAACATTTCTTTAGACACGGAGAGAAGTTTTTTTTTAGGGGAAATTGAGAGGAGCAAGTTCAAGTGAAAATTTGTACAAAACACAATCGACGCCGGTGTGAAATTCATGGTCACGAACTACTACACCACATAGAGTTGTAAAGGAAAAGTTTTTGACGAGAAATAATAAAATCTTTTAATTTATTCATTTTCAATCGCCTGTACCCCTTGTACCTACTAGAGTCACTTGCATAGAACGCTCAGGCCAGCAATCGCTCCTTCTCGATCCTTTGGCATTTTTAGAAAGTTTTCAGGATGAATTCTGGAGACATTTCCAAACAAGATACTGAATTAGATAGGGTCACATTGTCCTAGGTCTGCCCCAATATCGACTGTTATCATAATGGTCAGGATAGCTCTTTTATGGGAAATTTTTTTCATTCATACATTGACCTTCACGTCCTCACTCATGGCTATGTTACTCAATCGATCTTTGCGATTGATCAACTAATCACACGGAGGTTCCTCGGCTATTATCTATATATTCCATGAGACATGATTACAGATCAGAATAGGGTTCAATTTAGAAAACCAACATAATTTAGATGAAGTTTGAAGATTGACTTACCACACTTCTGCTAAGTTTCCTCCTTACTGCGGAAGCCTGTCCGACTTACACTTAGTTAGAGTTCAGCGCCTATACTAGGGCAGACCGAGACAGAATTAGCCACGGAGAGTTACACCATAGTGGAGTATTATAGTTTTCTTCAGAAGGAATATTAAATTAGTTACTATTTATTCAGAGTACTCCTTTCATATTTATTGAAATATTTATCAGTCGGATTCAAAAACGTTTTCCAAAAATTACAAGCAAAGAAAAATTTCAATTGCTGGCTAATTCTTCCCCGGTCTCCCCTACTATCATTCGTGAATAACATTCTGAGGTAGTTGGGCTCTACCAACACGTAGAGTGCATTGCTCTGAATGTCCAGAAAATAATAATATCTTCAATTTATCAACAATGATTTACAAAAATGTTTCACTACAGTCATTAACAAATAGGTCAAGTGTATATATTGAAGCCTGTCCTTAGAAGATCCCAAAAGAACCTAATCATCGGCAATGAGGAAATGGTTTATTGTAAAATTTAGAATTCGGGTTCCATGTTGCAATCAGTCACAGTTTGCGTTTTATTATCTATAATATTTTAGTCCTAGATTGGATGTAGGCTTCTTTAAAGGCCTCTACACATTGAGAAATTTTCGTCAAAAATTGCATTTTTGACAGAATTTTGATGTTCAATCGTAAACAATATTAAGCTTGACTAAAAGAATGGATATCCTCAGTTTTATTGTTTTAATTCTATGATCACATTTTTAAAAATTGATAAAAATTGTATATTTTGACGTCTCAGTTTTCCTCTATTTTATCTCATTAGATAGCAGTGTAATCTGGGAACATATTTTTATAAAAGTTTTAGAGATTATACGCTCTTGTTTTTTACTTAAAGGTTTCAAATACCAAAACTACACACGGGGATGTTTGGGACACCTGAAAGGGGATGAATGGGACGTGGATTTTCGACTAGATTGTAGGTGGCGTGCACTTTTTTATTGTCAAAATAGAGAGTAAGGGCCCATTTATAGCTATGTAATACAATTTTGAACTTGGAATACAACGTAGAAATTGTATTACATCGTACAAGTTGGAATACATCGTAGAAATTGTATTACATCTTTGAAGTTGGAATATCATCATCATCATCAATCATCATCATCATTTCAACCACTTATCACTATTGGGGGGGCGGGGAAGTTGGAATCCAACGTAGAAATTGTAATACAATTTTGAAGTTGGAATACAACGTAGAAATTGTATTACAATTTTGAACTTGGAATACAACGTAGAAATTGTATTACATCGTAGAAGTTGGAATACAACTTCCAAAATATCATGTCAGTGGATTCCCTATCTCCTCTCTAGGAAATCCCAGATCCTCTGGGATTTTCTTGCATATTATGCCCAAGACTCTTCAGATACCTTCCGTGGTCAGAGGATTTCTGGAGCTTCCTCCAAGAAATCCCAGATCTTTTGGGATTTTCTTGCATATTATGCCCAAGACTCTTCAGATACCTTCCGTGGTCAGAGGATTTCTGGAGCTTCCTCCAAGAAATCCTAGATCTTTTGGGATTTTCTTGCATATTATGCCCAAGACTCTTCAGATACCTTCCGTGGTCAGAGGATTTCTGGAGCTTCCTCCAAGAAATCCCAGATCTTTTGGGATTTTCTTGCATATTATGCCCAAGACTCTTCAGATACCTTCCGTGGTCAGAGGATTTCTGGAGCTTTCTCCAAGAAATCCTAGATCTTTTGGGATTTTCTTGCATATTATGCCCAAGACTCTTCAGATACCTTCCGTGGTCAGAGGATTTCTGGAGCTTCCTCCAAGAAATCCCAGATCTTTTGGGATTTTCTTGCATATTATGCCCAAGACTCTTCAGATACCTTCCGTGGTCAGAGGATTTCTGGAGCTTCCTCCAAGAAATCCCAGATCTTTTGGGATTTTCTTGCATATTATGCCCAAGACTCTTCAGATACCTTCCGTGGTCAGAGGATTTCTGGAGCTTCCTCCAAGAAATCCCAGATCTTTTGGGATTTTCTTGCATATTATGCCCAAGACTCTTCAGATACCTTCCGTGGTCAGAGGATTTCTGGAGCTTCCTCCAAGAAATCCTAGATCTTTTGGGATTTTCTTGCATATTATGCCCAAGACTCTTCAGATACCTTCCGTGGTCAGAGGATTTCTGGAGCTTCCTCCAAGAAATCCCAGATCTTTTGGGATTTTCTTGCATATTATGCCCAAGACTCTTCAGATACCTTCCGTGGTCAGAGGATTTCTGGAGCTTCCTCCAAGAAATCCTAGATCTTTTGGGATTTTCTTGCATATTATGCCCAAGACTCTTCAGATACCTTCCGTGGTCAGAGGATTTCTGGAGCTTCCTCCAAGAAATCCCAGATCTTTTGGGATTTTCTTGCATATTATGCCCAAGACTCTTCAGATACCTTCCGTGGTCAGAGGATTTCTGGAGCTTCCTCCAAGAAATCCTAGATCTTTTGGGATTTTCTTGCATATTATGCCCAAGACTCTTCAGATACCTTCCGTGGTCAGAGGATTTCTGGAGCTTCCTCCAAGAAATCCTAGATCTTTTGGGATTTTCTTGCATATTATGCCCAAGACTCTTCAGATACCTTCCGTGGTCAGAGGATTTCTGGAGCTTCCTCCAAGAAATCCTAGATCTTTTGGGATTTTCTTGCATATTATGCCCAAGACTCTTCAGATACCTTCCGTGGTCAGAGGATTTCTGGAGCTTCCTCCAAGAAATCCTAGATCTTTTGGGATTTTCTTGCATATTATGCCCAAGACTCTTCAGATACCTTCCGTGGTCAGAGGATTTCTGGAGCTTCCTCCAAGAAATCCCAGATCTTTTGGGATTTTCTTGCATATTATGCCCAAGACTCTTCAGATACCTTCCGTGGTCAGAGGATTTCTGGAGCTTCCTCCAAGAAATCCCAGATCTTTTGGGATTTTCTTGCATATTATGCCCAAGACTCTTCAGATACCTTCCGTGGTCAGAGGATTTCTGGAGCTTCCTCCAAGAAATCCTAGATCTTTTGGGATTTTCTTGCATATTATGCCCAAGACTCTTCAGATACCTTCCGTGGTCAGAGGATTTCTGGAGCTTCCTCCAAGAAATCCCAGATCTTTTGGGATTTTCTTGCATATTATGCCCAAGACTCTTCAGATACCTTCCGTGGTCAGAGGATTTCTGGAGCTTCCTCCAAGAAATCCCAGATCTTTTGGGATTTTCTTGCATATTATGCCCAAGACTCTTCAGATACCTTCCGTGGTCAGAGGATTTCTGGAGATTCCTCCAAGAAATCCTAGATCTTTTGGGATTTTCTTGCATATTATGCCCAAGACTCTTCAGATACCTTCCGTGGTCAGAGGATTTCTGGAGCTTCCTCCAAGAAATCCCAGATCTTTTGGGATTTTCTTGCATATTATGCCCAAGACTCTTCAGATACCTTCCGTGGTCAGAGGATTTCTGGAGCTTCCTCCAAGAAATCCTAGATCTTTTGGGATTTTCTTGCATATTATGCCCAAGACTCTTCAGATACCTTCCGTGGTCAGAGGATTTCTGGAGCTTCCTCCAAGAAATCCCAGATCTTTTGGGATTTTCTTGCATATTATGCCCAAGACTCTTCAGATACCTTCCGTGGTCAGAGGATTTCTGGAGCTTCCTCCAAGAAATCCTAGATCTTTTGGGATTTTCTTGCATATTATGCCCAAGACTCTTCAGATACCTTCCGTGGTCAGAGGATTTCTGGAGCTTCCTCCAAGAAATCCCAGATCTTTTGGGATTTTCTTGCATATTATGCCCAAGACTCTTCAGATACCTTCCGTGGTCAGAGGATTTCTGGAGCTTCCTCCAAGAAATCCTAGATCTTTTGGGATTTTCTTGCATATTATGCCCAAGACTCTTCAGATACCTTCCGTGGTCAGAGGATTTCTGGAGCTTCCTCCAAGAAATCCTAGATCTTTTGGGATTTTCTTGCATATTATGCCCAAGACTCTTCAGATACCTTCCGTGGTCAGAGGATTTCTGGAGCTTCCTCCAAGAAATCCCAGATCTTTTGGGATTTTCTTGCATATTATGCCCAAGACTCTTCAGATACCTTCCGTGGTCAGAGGATTTCTGGAGCTTCCTCCAAGAAATCCTAGATCTTTTGGGATTTTCTTGCATATTATGCCCAAGACTCTTCAGATACCTTCCGTGGTCAGAGGATTTCTGGAGCTTCCTCCAAGAAATCCCAGATCTTTTGGGATTTTCTTGCATATTATGCCCAAGACTCTTCAGATACCTTCCGTGGTCAGAGGATTTCTGGAGCTTCCTCCAAGAAATCCCAGATCTTTTGGGATTTTCTTGCATATTATGCCCAAGACTCTTCAGATACCTTCCGTGGTCAGAGGATTTCTGGAGCTTCCTCCAAGAAATCCTAGATCTTTTGGGATTTTCTTGCATATTATGCCCAAGACTCTTCAGATACCTTCCGTGGTCAGAGGATTTCTGGAGCTTCCTCCAAGAAATCCCAGATCTTTTGGGATTTTCTTGCATATTATGCCCAAGACTCTTCAGATACCTTCCGTGGTCAGAGGATTTCTGGAGCTTCCTCCAAGAAATCCCAGATCTTTTGGGATTTTCTTGCATATTATGCCCAAGACTCTTCAGATACCTTCCGTGGTCAGAGGATTTCTGGAGATTCCTCCAAGAAATCCTAGATCTTTTGGGATTTTCTTGCATATTATGCCCAAGACTCTTCAGATACCTTCCGTGGTCAGAGGATTTCTGGAGCTTCCTCCAAGAAATCCCAGATCTTTTGGGATTTTCTTGCATATTATGCCCAAGACTCTTCAGATACCTTCCGTGGTCAGAGGATTTCTGGAGCTTCCTCCAAGAAATCCTAGATCTTTTGGGATTTTCTTGCATATTATGCCCAAGACTCTTCAGATACCTTCCGTGGTCAGAGGATTTCTGGAGCTTCCTCCAAGAAATCCTAGATCTTTTGGGATTTTCTTGCATATTATGCCCAAGACTCTTCAGATACCTTCCGTGGTCAGAGGATTTCTGGAGCTTCCTCCAAGAAATCCCAGATCTTTTGGGATTTTCTTGCATATTATGCCCAAGACTCTTCAGATACCTTCCGTGGTCAGAGGATTTCTGGAGCTTCCTCCAAGAAATCCTAGATCTTTTGGGATTTTCTTGCATATTATGCCCAAGACTCTTCAGATACCTTCCGTGGTCAGAGGATTTCTGGAGCTTCCTCCAAGAAATCCCAGATCTTTTGGGATTTTCTTGCATATTATGCCCAAGACTCTTCAGATACCTTCCGTGGTCAGAGGATTTCTGGAGCTTCCTCCAAGAAATCCTAGATCTTTTGGGATTTTCTTGCATATTATGCCCAAGACTCTTCAGATACCTTCCGTGGTCAGAGGATTTCTGGAGCTTCCTCCAAGAAATCCCAGATCTTTTGGGATTTTCTTGCATATTATGCCCAAGACTCTTCAGATACCTTCCGTGGTCAGAGGATTTCTGGAGCTTCCTCCAAGAAATCCCAGATCTTTTGGGATTTTCTTGCATATTATGCCCAAGACTCTTCAGATACCTTCCGTGGTCAGAGGATTTCTGGAGCTTCCTCCAAGAAATCCCAGATCTTTTGGGATTTTCTTGCATATTATGCCCAAGACTCTTCAGATACCTTCCGTGGTCAGAGGATTTCTGGAGCTTCCTCCAAGAAATCCCAGATCTTTTGGGATTTTCTTGCATATTATGCCCAAGACTCTTCAGATACCTTCCGTGGTCAGAGGATTTCTGGAGCTTCCTCCAAGAAATCCCAGATCTTTTGGGATTTTCTTGCATATTATGCCCAAGACTCTTCAGATACCTTCCGTGGTCAGAGGATTTCTGGAGCTTCCTCCAAGAAATCCTAGATCTTTTGGGATTTTCTTGCATATTATGCCCAAGACTCTTCAGATACCTTCCGTGGTCAGAGGATTTCTGGAGCTTCCTCCAAGAAATCCTAGATCTTTTGGGATTTTCTTGCATATTACGCCCAAGACTCTTCAGATACCTTCCGTGGTCAGAGGATTTCTGGAGCTTCCTCCAAGAAATCCTAGATCTTTTGGGATTTTCTTGCATATTATGCCCAAGACTCTTCAGATACCTTCCGTGGTCAGAGGATTTCTGGAGCTTCCTCCAAGAAATCCTAGATCTTTTGGGATTTTCTTGCATATTATGCCCAAGACTCTTCAGATACCTTCTGTGGTCAGAGGATTCCTGGAGCTTTCTCCAGGAAATCCCAGATCTTTTGGGATTTTCTTGCATATTATGCCCAAGACTCTTCAGATACCTTCCGTGGTCAGAGGATTCCTGGAGCTTCCTACAGAAATCCCAGATCTTTTGGGATTGCTTTTCTCTTCCAATTTTCCTCATTTCTAAGTGAAATTTTGCACATCTCAAGCTTGAAGGAGGCTCTAAACAGATGTAAAGTTTGAGGTCCCTATCTCTCATAGTTTCCGAGATAATCGACTTTAAAGATTTTATGACACTTGTATGCATTTCTCGCCCAATTTTCCTCATTTCCAAGTGAAATTTTGCACATCTCAAGCTTGAAGGAGGCTCTAAACAGATGTAAAGTTTGAGGTCCCTATCTCTCATAGTTTCCGAGATAATCGACTTTAAAGATTTTCTGACACTTGTATGCATTTCTCTTCCAATTTTCCTCATTTCCAAGTGAAATTTTGCACATCTCAAGCTTGAAGGAGGCTCTAAACAGATGTAAAGTTTAAGGTCCCTATCTCTCATAGTTTCCGAGATAATCGACTTTAAAGATTTTCTGACACTTGTATGCATTTCTCGCCCAATTTTCCTCATTTCCAAGTGAAATTTTGCACATCTCAAGCTTGAAGGAGGCTCTAAACAGATGTAAAGTTTGAGGTCCCTATCTCTCATAGTTTCCGAGATAATCGACTTTAAAGATTTTCTGACACTTGTATGCATTTCTCGCCCAATTTTCCTCATTTCCAAGTGAAATTTTGCACATCTCAAGCTTGAAGGAGGCTCTAAACAGATGTAAAGTTTGAGGTCCCTATCTCTCATAGTTTCCGAGATAATCGACTTTAAAGATTTTCTGACACTTGTATGCATTTCTCTTCCAATTTTCCTCATTTCCAAGTGAAATTTTGCACATCTCAAGCTTGAAGGAGGCTCTAATCAGATGTAAAGTTTGAGGTCCCTATCTCTCATAGTTTCCGAGATAATCGACTTTAAAGATTTTCTGACACTTGTATGCATTTCTCGCCCAATTTTCCTCATTTCCAAGTGAAATTTTGCACATCTCAAGCTTGAAGGAGGCTCTAAACAGATGTAAAGTTTGAGGTCCCTATCTCTCATAGTTTCCGAGATAATCGACTTTAAAGATTTTCTGACACTTGTATGCATTTCTCGCCCAATTTTCCTCATTTCCAAGTGAAATTTTGCACATCTCAAGCTTGAAGGAGGCTCTAAACAGATGTAAAGTTTAAGGTCCCTATCTCTCATAGTTTCCGAGATAATCGACTTTAAAGATTTTCTGACACTTGTATGCATTTCTCGCCCAATTTTCCTCATTTCCAAGTGAAATTTTGCACATCTCAAGCTTGAAGGAGGCTCTAAACAGATGTAAAGTTTGAGGTCCCTATCTCTCATAGTTTCCGAGATAATCGACTTTAAAGATTTTCTGACACTTGTATGCATTTCTCGCCCAATTTTCCTCATTTCCAAGTGAAATTTTGCACATCTCAAGCTTGAAGGAGGCTCTAAACAGATGTAAAGTTTGAGGTCCCTATCTCTCATAGTTTCCGAGATAATCGACTTTAAAGATTTTCTGACACTTGTATGCATTTCTCGCCCAATTTTCCTCATTTCCAAGTGAAATTTTGCACATCTCAAGCTTGAAGGAGGCTCTAAACAGATGTAAAGTTTGAGGTCCCTATCTCTCATAGTTTCCGAGATAATCGACTTTAAAGATTTTCTGACACTTGTATGCATTTCTCGCCCAATTTTCCTCATTTCCAAGTGAAATTTTGCACATCTCAAGCTTGAAGGAGGCTCTAAACAGATGTAAAGTTTGAGGTCCCTATCTCTCATAGTTTCCGAGATAATCGACTTTAAAGATTTTCTGACACTTGTATGCATTTCTCGCCCAATTTTCCTCATTTCCAAGTGAAATTTTGCACATCTCAAGCTTGAAGGAGGCTCTAAACAGATGTAAAGTTTGAGGTCCCTATCTCTCATAGTTTCCGAGATAATCGACTTTAAAGATTTTCTGACACTTGTATGCATTTCTCGCCCAATTTTCCTCATTTCCAAGTGAAATTTTGCACATCTCAAGCTTGAAGGAGGCTCTAAACAGATGTAAAGTTTGAGATCCCTATCTCTCATAGTTTCCGAGATAATCGACTTTAAAGATTTTCTGACACTTGTATGCATTTCTCGCCCAATTTTCCTCATTTCCAAGTGAAATTTTGCACATCTCAAGCTTGAAGGAGGCTCTAAACAGATGTAAAGTTTGAGGTCCGTATCTCTCATAGTTTCCGAGATAATCCGAGATAATTTGAGAGATAGGGACCTCAAACTTTACATCTGTTTAGAGCCTCCTTCAAGCTTGAGATGTGCAAAATTTCACTTGGAAATGAGGAAAATTGGGCGAGAAATGCATACAAGTGTCAGAAAATCTTTAAAGTCGATTATCTCGGAAACTATGAGAGATAGGGACCTTAAACTTTACATCTGTTTAGAGCCTCCTTCAAGCTTGAGATGTGCAAAATTTCACTTGGAAATAAGGAAAATTTTAAGAGAAATGCATGCAAGTGTCTGGAAATCTTTAAAGGCGATTATCTCGGAAACTATAAGAGATAGGGACCTCAAACTTTACATCTGTTTAGAACCTCCTTCAAGCTTGAGATGTGCAAAATTTCACTTGGAAATGAGGAAAATTGGAAGAGAAATGCATACAAGTGTCAGAAAATCTTTAAAGTCGATTATCTCGGAAACTATGAGAGATAGGGACCTCAAACTTTACATCTACTTAGAGCCTCCTTCAAGCTTGAGATGTGCAAAATTTCACTTGGAAATGAGGAAAATTGGAAGAGAAATGCATACAAGTGTCAGAAAATCTTTAAAGTCGATTATCTCGGAAACTATGAGAGATATGGACCTCAAACTTTGCATATGTTTAGAGCCTCCTTCAAGCTTGAGATGTGCAAAATTTCACTTGGAAATGAGGAAAATTGGAAGAGAAATGCATAAAATAAATGCATCTGGGAAAGAAGATCTGGGATTTCCTGGAGGAAGCTCCAGGAATCCTCTGACCACAGAAGGTATCTGAAAAGTTTTGGGCATAATATGCAAGAAAATCCCAAGAGATCTGGGATTTCCTGGAGGAAGATCCAGGAATCCTCTGACCACAGAAGGTATCTGAAGAGTCTTGGGCATAATATGCAAGAAAATCCCAAAAGATCTGGGATTTCCTGGAGGAAGCTCCAGGGATCCTCTGACCACAGAAGGTATCTGAAGAGTCTTGGGCATAATATGCAAGAATATCCCAAAAGATCTGGGATTTCCTGGAGAAAGCTCCATGAATCCTCTGACCACAGAAGGTATCTGAAGAGTCTTGGGCATAATATGCAAGAAAATCCCAAAAGATCTGGGATTTCTTGGAGGAAGCTCCAGAAATCCTCTGACCACGGAAGGTATCTGAAGAGTCTTGGGCATAATATGCAAGAAAATCCCAAAAGATCTGGGATTTCTTGGAGGAAGCTCCAGAAATCCTCTGACCACGGAAGGTATCTGAAGAGTCTTGGGCATAATATGCAAGAAAATCCCGAAAGATCTGGGATTTCTTGGAGGAAGCTCCAGAAATCCTCTGACCACGGAAGGTATCTGAAGAGTCTTGGGCATAATATGCAAGAAAATCCCAAAAGATCTAGGATTTCCTGGAGAAAGCTCCAGGAATCCTCTGACCACAGAAGGTATCTGAAGAGTCTTGGGCATAATATGCAAGAATATCCCAAAAGATCTGGGATTTCGTGGAGAAAGCTCCATGAATCCTCTGACCACAGAAGGTATCTGAAGAGTCTTGGGCATAATATGCAAGAAAATCCCAAAAGATCTGGGATTTCGTGGAGAAAGCTCCAGAAATCCTCTGACCACGGAAGGTATCTGAAGAGTCTTGGGCATAATATGCAAGAAAATCCCAAAAGATCTAGGATTTCTTGGAGGAAGCTCCAGAAATCCTCTGACCACGGAAGGTATCTGAAGAGTCTTGGGCATAATATGCAAGAAAATCCCAAAAGATCTAGGATTTCTTGGAGGAAGCTCCAGAAATCCTCTGACCACGGAAGGTATCTGAAGAGTCTTGGGCATAATATGCAAGAAAATCCCAAAAGATCTGGGATTTCTTGGAGGAAGCTCCAGAAATCCTCTGACCACGGAAGGTATCTGAAGAGTCTTGGGCATAATATGCAAGAAAATCCCAAAAGATCTAGGATTTCTTGGAGGAAGCTCCAGAAATCCTCTGACCACGGAAGGTATCTGAAGAGTCTTGGGCATAATATGCAAGAAAATCCCAAAAGATCTAGGATTTCTTGGAGGAAGCTCCAGAAATCCTCTGACCACGGAAGGTATCTGAAGAGTCTTGGGCATAATATGCAAGAAAATCCCAAAAGATCTGGGATTTCTTGGAGGAAGCTCCAGAAATCCTCTGACCACGGAAGGTATCTGAAGAGTCTTGGGCATAATATGCAAGAAAATCCCAAAAGATCTAGGATTTCTTGGAGGAAGCTCCAGAAATCCTCTGACCACGGAAGGTATCTGAAGAGTCTTGGGCATAATATGCAAGAAAATCCCAAAAGATCTAGGATTTCTTGGAGGAAGCTCCAGAAATCCTCTGACCACGGAAGGTATCTGAAGAGTCTTGGGCATAATATGCAAGAAAATCCCAAAAGATCTGGGATTTCTTGGAGGAAGCTCCAGAAATCCTCTGACCACGGAAGGTATCTGAAGAGTCTTGGGCATAATATGCAAGAAAATCCCAAAAGATCTAGGATTTCTTGGAGGAAGCTCCAGAAATCCTCTGACCACGGAAGGTATCTGAAGAGTCTTGGGCATAATATGCAAGAAAATCCCAAAAGATCTGGGATTTCTTGGAGGAAGCTCCAGAAATCCTCTGACCACGGAAGGTATCTGAAGAGTCTTGGGCATAATATGCAAGAAAATCCCAAAAGATCTAGGATTTCTTGGAGGAAGCTCCAGAAATCCTCTGACCACGGAAGGTATCTGAAGAGTCTTGGGCATAATATGCAAGAAAATCCCAAAAGATCTAGGATTTCTTGGAGGAAGCTCCAGAAATCCTCTGACCACGGAAGGTATCTGAAGAGTCTTGGGCATAATATGCAAGAAAATCCCAAAAGATCTGGGATTTCTTGGAGGAAGCTCCAGAAATCCTCTGACCACGGAAGGTATCTGAAGAGTCTTGGGCATAATATGCAAGAAAATCCCAAAAGATCTAGGATTTCTTGGAGGAAGCTCCAGAAATCCTCTGACCACGGAAGGTATCTGAAGAGTCTTGGGCATAATATGCAAGAAAATCCCAAAAGATCTGGGATTTCTTGGAGGAAGCTCCAGAAATCCTCTGACCACGGAAGGTATCTGAAGAGTCTTGGGCATAATATGCAAGAAAATCCCAAAAGATCTAGGATTTCTTGGAGGAAGCTCCAGAAATCCTCTGACCACGGAAGGTATCTGAAGAGTCTTGGGCATAATATGCAAGAAAATCCCAAAAGATCTGGGATTTCTTGGAGGAAGCTCCAGAAATCCTCTGACCACGGAAGGTATCTGAAGAGTCTTGGGCATAATATGCAAGAAAATCCCAAAAGATCTAGGATTTCTTGGAGGAAGCTCCAGAAATCCTCTGACCACGGAAGGTATCTGAAGAGTCTTGGGCATAATATGCAAGAAAATCCCAAAAGATCTGGGATTTCTTGGAGGAAGCTCCAGAAATCCTCTGACCACGGAAGGTATCTGAAGAGTCTTGGGCATAATATGCAAGAAAATCCCAAAAGATCTAGGATTTCTTGGAGGAAGCTCCAGAAATCCTCTGACCACGGAAGGTATCTGAAGAGTCTTGGGCATAATATGCAAGAAAATCCCAAAAGATCTGGGATTTCTTGGAGGAAGCTCCAGAAATCCTCTGACCACGGAAGGTATCTGAAGAGTCTTGGGCATAATATGCAAGAAAATCCCAAAAGATCTAGGATTTCTTGGAGGAAGCTCCAGAAATCCTCTGACCACGGAAGGTATCTGAAGAGTCTTGGGCATAATATGCAAGAAAATCCCAAAAGATCTAGGATTTCTTGGAGGAAGCTCCAGAAATCCTCTGACCACGGAAGGTATCTGAAGAGTCTTGGGCATAATATGCAAGAAAATCCCAAAAGATCTGGGATTTCTTGGAGGAAGCTCCAGAAATCCTCTGACCACGGAAGGTATCTGAAGAGTCTTGGGCATAATATGCAAGAAAATCCCAAAAGATCTAGGATTTCTTGGAGGAAGCTCCAGAAATCCTCTGACCACGGAAGGTATCTGAAGAGTCTTGGGCATAATATGCAAGAAAATCCCAAAAGATCTAGGATTTCTTGGAGGAAGCTCCAGAAATCCTCTGACCACGGAAGGTATCTGAAGAGTCTTGGGCATAATATGCAAGAAAATCCCAAAAGATCTGGGATTTCTTGGAGGAAGCTCCAGAAATCCTCTGACCACGGAAGGTATCTGAAGAGTCTTGGGCATAATATGCAAGAAAATCCCAAAAGATCTAGGATTTCTTGGAGGAAGCTCCAGAAATCCTCTGACCACGGAAGGTATCTGAAGAGTCTTGGGCATAATATGCAAGAAAATCCCAAAAGATCTGGGATTTCTTGGAGGAAGCTCCAGAAATCCTCTGACCACGGAAGGTATCTGAAGAGTCTTGGGCATAATATGCAAGAAAATCCCAAAAGATCTGGGATTTCTTGGAGGAAGCTCCAGAAATCCTCTGACCACGGAAGGTATCTGAAGAGTCTTGGGCATAATATGCAAGAAAATCCCAAAAGATCTGGGATTTCTTGGAGGAAGCTCCAGAAATCCTCTGACCACGGAAGGTATCTGAAGAGTCTTGGGCATAATATGCAAGAAAATCCCAAAAGATCTAGGATTTCTTGGAGGAAGCTCCAGAAATCCTCTGACCACGGAAGGTATCTGAAGAGTCTTGGGCATAATATGCAAGAAAATCCCAAAAGATCTAGGATTTCTTGGAGGAAGCTCCAGAAATCCTCTGACCACGGAAGGTATCTGAAGAGTCTTGGGCATAATATGCAAGAAAATCCCAAAAGATCTGGGATTTCTTGGAGGAAGCTCCAGAAATCCTCTGACCACGGAAGGTATCTGAAGAGTCTTGGGCATAATATGCAAGAAAATCCCAAAAGATCTAGGATTTCTTGGAGGAAGCTCCAGAAATCCTCTGACCACGGAAGGTATCTGAAGAGTCTTGGGCATAATATGCAAGAAAATCCCAAAAGATCTAGGATTTCTTGGAGGAAGCTCCAGAAATCCTCTGACCACGGAAGGTATCTGAAGAGTCTTGGGCATAATATGCAAGAAAATCCCAAAAGATCTAGGATTTCTTGGAGGAAGCTCCAGAAATCCTCTGACCACGGAAGGTATCTGAAGAGTCTTGGGCATAATATGCAAGAAAATCCCAAAAGATCTGGGATTTCTTGGAGGAAGCTCCAGAAATCCTCTGACCACGGAAGGTATCTGAAGAGTCTTGGGCATAATATGCAAGAAAATCCCAAAAGATCTAGGATTTCTTGGAGGAAGCTCCAGAAATCCTCTGACCACGGAAGGTATCTGAAGAGTCTTGGGCATAATATGCAAGAAAATCCCAAAAGATCTAGGATTTCTTGGAGGAAGCTCCAGAAATCCTCTGACCACGGAAGGTATCTGAAGAGTCTTGGGCATAATATGCAAGAAAATCCCAAAAGATCTGGGATTTCTTGGAGGAAGCTCCAGAAATCCTCTGACCACGGAAGGTATCTGAAGAGTCTTGGGCATAATATGCAAGAAAATCCCAAAAGATCTAGGATTTCTTGGAGGAAGCTCCAGAAATCCTCTGACCACGGAAGGTATCTGAAGAGTCTTGGGCATAATATGCAAGAAAATCCCAAAAGATCTGGGATTTCTTGGAGGAAGCTCCAGAAATCCTCTGACCACGGAAGGTATCTGAAGAGTCTTGGGCATAATATGCAAGAAAATCCCAAAAGATCTAGGATTTCTTGGAGGAAGCTCCAGAAATCCTCTGACCACGGAAGGTATCTGAAGAGTCTTGGGCATAATATGCAAGAAAATCCCAAAAGATCTAGGATTTCTTGGAGGAAGCTCCAGAAATCCTCTGACCACGGAAGGTATCTGAAGAGTCTTGGGCATAATATGCAAGAAAATCCCAAAAGATCTGGGATTTCTTGGAGGAAGCTCCAGAAATCCTCTGACCACGGAAGGTATCTGAAGAGTCTTGGGCATAATATGCAAGAAAATCCCAAAAGATCTGGGATTTCTTGGAGGAAGCTCCAGAAATCCTCTGACCACGGAAGGTATCTGAAGAGTCTTGGGCATAATATGCAAGAAAATCCCAAAAGATCTAGGATTTCTTGGAGGAAGCTCCAGAAATCCTCTGACCACGGAAGGTATCTGAAGAGTCTTGGGCATAATATGCAAGAAAATCCCAAAAGATCTGGGATTTCTTGGAGGAAGCTCCAGAAATCCTCTGACCACGGAAGGTATCTGAAGAGTCTTGGGCATAATATGCAAGAAAATCCCAAAAGATCTAGGATTTCTTGGAGGAAGCTCCAGAAATCCTCTGACCACGGAAGGTATCTGAAGAGTCTTGGGCATAATATGCAAGAAAATCCCAAAAGATCTAGGATTTCTTGGAGGAAGCTCCAGAAATCCTCTGACCACGGAAGGTATCTGAAGAGTCTTGGGCATAATATGCAAGAAAATCCCAAAAGATCTGGGATTTCTTGGAGGAAGCTCCAGAAATCCTCTGACCACGGAAGGTATCTGAAGAGTCTTGGGCATAATATGCAAGAAAATCCCAAAAGATCTGGGATTTCTTGGAGGAAGCTCCAGAAATCCTCTGACCACGGAAGGTATCTGAAGAGTCTTGGGCATAATATGCAAGAAAATCCCAAAAGATCTAGGATTTCTTGGAGGAAGCTCCAGAAATCCTCTGACCACGGAAGGTATCTGAAGAGTCTTGGGCATAATATGCAAGAAAATCCCAAAAGATCTAGGATTTCTTGGAGGAAGCTCCAGAAATCCTCTGACCACGGAAGGTATCTGAAGAGTCTTGGGCATAATATGCAAGAAAATCCCAAAAGATCTGGGATTTCTTGGAGGAAGCTCCAGAAATCCTCTGACCACGGAAGGTATCTGAAGAGTCTTGGGCATAATATGCAAGAAAATCCCAAAAGATCTAGGATTTCTTGGAGGAAGCTCCAGAAATCCTCTGACCACGGAAGGTATCTGAAGAGTCTTGGGCATAATATGCAAGAAAATCCCAAAAGATCTAGGATTTCTTGGAGGAAGCTCCAGAAATCCTCTGACCACGGAAGGTATCTGAAGAGTCTTGGGCATAATATGCAAGAAAATCCCAAAAGATCTAGGATTTCTTGGAGGAAGCTCCAGAAATCCTCTGACCACGGAAGGTATCTGAAGAGTCTTGGGCATAATATGCAAGAAAATCCCAGAGGATCTGGGATTTCCTAGAGAGGAGATAGGGAATCCACTGACATGATATTTTGGAAGTTGTATTCCAACTTCTACGATGTAATACAATTTCTACGTTGTATTCCAAGTTCAAAATTGTAATACAATTTCTACGTTGTATTCCAAGTTCAAAATTGTAATACAATTTCTACGTTGTATTCCAACTTCAAAATTGTATTACAATTTCTACGTTGGATTCCAACTTCCCCGCCCCCCCAATAGTGATAAGTGGTTGAAATGATGATGATGATTGATGATGATGATGATATTCCAACTTCAAAGATGTAATACAATTTCTACGATGTATTCCAACTTCTACGATGTAATACAATTTCTACGTTGTATTCCAAGTTCAAAATTGTATTACATAGCTATAAATGGGTACTAATGCCCAGTTTCTGTTGGAAATCTACTTCTTGTGCAAACTTTAACAGTTGAGCAGTTGTTAACAGGGACAATTGAACCATCAATGTCTTGAGAATCAATAATTTACTTTCCAGAGGATATTCGACCTTTGCTCAATTCCGTTAAAAACTATTTTCTAGAAAATTTTTCGAGCAATATCCTTTAAAATTCTCACAAAGGGCAAGACGAGAGCTTTTTCAGAGAAATAAGGAAAAAACAAGCAATATGCAGTTGTCGTAAAGTCAAACAGGAATCCGTCAATGAGTTCAAAACTAAAAGTTGCAAGAAAATCTACTCGCGTGAGGAATTTTATGATCATGATTGCAATACTTAGATTTAAAAAAGCAAAGAAAGATAGATGGAAAATAAAAAGAAAATACTTTATTGACAATAAATGACTGCTGTACAAATTAAATTGATAATAATTTCTAAGTATGGAAAAAACGATTAAACATTTTTATTTCTATTAGAAATATTTTTTATCTAGTACTTAAAATTAATTAATGTGTTCCAATAATGCAAATAATGCGATAAAAAATGCGTCCCAAACATCCCCTTTTGCGTCCCATACTGATCCACATCGGGGAGGTTTGGGACAAAGCGTCAAGTTAAATGTTTTATCTTCTCCAAGAAAACTCAGTTGTTTTCCAAGTTCTATCGAGTACTTTTTTTAAAGTCAATACCCGTATGTATATACGGCAACCGGGCCGCAAGTAACCGGAAAGTCCAGCCACTATTCTGTAACTGCAGAATATAGACCGCATAAAATTGTAATACACTATCGTGGTTTTTTGGAATACTGTCTCAAAATCAAAACATGGAAGTTCCAGAGTGCATCTCACGCAGTGAACAGTGCAAGATTTTTGCTCTGCGAATTTTTGCCTTTTTTCGTGGTTTTCTTTTGCAATTTTTGCCTCTTATTTTATAAGCTGTAGTGTGTAGGGGTAGTGTTTAAGTTGGGTAGTTGATTAAGTGCAGTTTTTGGGTTTATTTTGGGGAAATTCATAGTTTTAGTGGGTTTTTGCGGGAGAGGGTTTTTTTTCTTTATTTCTTTTTTTTTCTCTCTCATCATCGTTTATCACCGTGTGTGTATAATTATTATCAGTTGAGTGTGCTGTAGCGGGAATTCTCTCGATGGGATCGGAGAGCGGTGGCACAATGGAACATGTGGCTGATTCCAACCCAAAACGTGTGAGGCTTTATCCATCCAATTTCAAGGGGCCTTATACAGTGTATTTTAGAGCACAAGAAGGGAAATCTATCAACCGTTTAACTATATGGAACATTCTGGTTAAAAAATTTAAAACAGCGGTTGAGGTAAAAAAAATGTTTTCGGATAAGGTGAGGGTAGTTTTTACTGATCTCAAGGAAGCAAATAGCTGTGTTCAGGATAAAGATTTTTCCGCTTTTCGGGTGTACATTCAGGCTAATGTAGTTGAAGTGGATGGGGTTGTTATTATGGATCTGGATGAAAACGAGAAGATGCTGGAAATGGGTGTAGGTAAAGTGGAAGGTGCGCTTGAAACGGACATTAAAATTCTAGAAGTGTATAGAATGAAAAGAAAGAGCATCCGCGATTCTGTCGTGTCCACAATGAGGGAAACTGGGTCGCAAACTCATGTTGAGAAAAAAATTGAGTGGGTCCCAGCAAAAGCGGTGCGCGTTACTTTTGAGGGATCTATTTTACCTGACTTTATTAAGGTCTTTGGTGTCATAGTTCAGGTCTTGGCTTTCAACCCCAAAGTTATGTACTGTGAAAAATGTCTGCGTTATGGTCACACTAAAACGTTTTGTAATAACAAATGTAGATGTCAAAAATGTGGTTTAGTGCATGATTTGAATGCTCCCTGCGACGTCTCCCAATTTACTTGTCCTAATTGTAAAAAAGAATTTTCCTCGAAGGATCATAAATGTGCAGCCAGAGAATTGTTAGTGGATAGTTTGATAAAAAAGGCGCAGAATCGTCATAACATGTCCTATGCTGGTATTGTACGTGGTGATCAGGGACTTAAAAGACAGCGCGAGGAAGAAAATATATTTGAAGTATTGTCCGGATTGGATTCGGAGGTGGATATGGGTTCGGACAGTGAATTTCCTGAAGTCTCTGAGGTAGTGGGTAAACGTACCAAAGTAAGAAAAACTAAATCTGTTTTTGAAAGGGCCAGACTAACCCAAAAGCAATTTCACAGGAATAAGGCTATTGAGAAGGAATCTGAGGTAGTATCTGATCAAGTGAACAAAGAGTATGAAAAGGATGTTCCAGTACCTGGGGGAAGTGGGATTAAGGAAAAAGCGAATGACAAAAAGGAAAATCCGGGTGATACCAATTGGGATTTTTTATCCTGGCAGTCTGTTGTCAGGCTGCTATTAGTTAAAGTCGGAGCATCTCAAGATTTTTTAAATTTAGTAGAGAAATGGATTTTCCCTTTCGTTGAAAGTTTCATCATCTCTAAGGTCATGCCCATGCTTTCTCAAATTTTAAGTCAAATTTAAGATGGATACTCCGAGAGTAATAAAAATTCTGCAATGGAACTGTAACAGTATCAGGCCAAAATTGCAGGATTTAGTAGTTGTAAGCAATCAGCTCGGAGTTGATGCTATTGTTTTACAGGAGACTAAGCTCAGTCCTGGAACACAGTTTAGAATGCAAGGGTTTTCTATTGTACGGGGTGATCGCAATTCAAGGGGTGGGGGCGTATTAATTGCACTAAAACACGGTATTAGATATGATGTAGTAAGCGTAAATATCAGCAATGGCGAATGTATAGCGGTGGATATTGCCGTTGGTAGTAGAAAAATTAGAATTTTTTCAGATTATTCCACTAATGGAAGCCGAGTAGGACTTTGCGATTTGAATAGATTAACAGAGGGCCCTAATTCTATTGATTGCGAAATAGTTGTGTTGGGTGATTTTAACGCTCATAGCACTCAATGGGGTGGGGAATCTTCAAACAGCTTTGGCCAGGTAATTGAATCTTGGGTAGAGAGCAATGATTTAGTAGTTCTCAATGATGGTAGATATACGAGACTAGCTTGCCCCCCTAGTAGCCCTAGTGCTATTGATTTATCTATAGTGTCTAGAAGATTGGCTGTGGATTGTTCATGGGACCTGTATGAGAACACTTTAGGCAGTGACCACATTCCTATTATTTTAGAAATCTTTATAAATAATAGAACGGACGCCATTGATTCACAGCAGATTGAGGAATTGATTCAGGTTAGTCCTACTAAGGTAGATTGGCGCAAGTATCAAGGATTAGTGCAAAGAGAGCTTGTTTCTGTAGACAACTACCAGGATTGTGAAGGAAAATATAAGACATTTGTTCAGGGAGTCATGAATGCTGCCACCAATTCGGCTCTAAGAAGAAGCAGAGAGGGCGGGGGGCACGACAAACCTTGGTTTGACGAGTCTTGCAGAAGATTGTGGGAATGTAGACGCCAAGTATATCACCAGTTAGTTAGATATGGGACCCGTGAAAGATATCTTGCGTACAAAAGAATAGATGCAGTGCTAAAAAGAATGATGAGGCAAAAGAAAATACAGTTTTGGCGAGACAGATGTTCTGAGTTCAACAGTCATACCTCTCTTGGAGAAATGTGGAATCTGGCCAGATCATTTAGGGGCCTTCCTAGACAAAGAGTTAGTTCCTTTAGGGAGGAATGGGCGGAAGATTTTGCCAACCAGTTGGCTCCTCCGTTTGTTGCTGGTAAGGTGGATTTACATATTCCCCCATCTCATGGTGAAGGAACCGATTGCTTGACGGGGGAATTTTCTATGGAGGAGTTGAATGTAGGGATAAAATCACTGAAAAACAGAAGTCCAGGCTTAGATGGTATTAGATCAAGTTATCTGAAGAAACTCCCTGAGGTTGGTAAAATTATTCTACTGAATATCTTTAATTTGATTTGGAAGACAGGTCATATTCCCAAAGACTGGAATACAGCAAAGATTGTCCCTATTCCAAAGCCTCATAAAGATAGAACTGTAATGAAAAATTATAGACCGATAAGCCTTTTATCCGTTATCAGGAAACTCTTAGAGAAAATGATTTTGGCAAGACTTCTTATTTGGGTTGAGGAGACTGGGGTAGTTCCGGAGTCCCAATTCGGGTTTAGCAGAGGACGGGGCACCCAGAATTGTATTGCCGCTCTCCATTGCAAGATTCAGTTGGCATTCAGTAGAAAGAATTCTTTGGGCTGTGTTTTTTTGGATATTGCCTCTGCATATGATAATGTTCTTATTGATGTTTTATGTGAGGGGTTGAGAGCTTTGGGTCTCCCTGGGGGCTTTACGGCAATTCTTTACGGACTTCTGAACTATAGGGAAATTTCGTTGGTTCTTGGATCAAGGGTGGTGTCGAAAAGAGTCAGTCGCATTGGCCTTCCACAAGGGTCTACACTGTCCCCTATTTTATACAACGTTTATGTTAGAGCAGTGGAGATGGCAATTCCACCAGATTGCTTTGTGTTACAGTATGCAGACGATATAGTGGTCGGGATCGAAAACGCTTATGATAATTATATTGAAGATAAATTAAATATTGCATGTGAAAATTTAACTTTGTTATTTAAAGACTTAGGGTTAAAGATTTCGGCCGAAAAGTCGGTAGTTCTTATTTTCTCGAGAAAACATAGGGATCCGGTTGTCAATATATATGTGGAAGGAAATTCTATTACGCAAAGCAATTCGTTCAGATATTTGGGGGTGTATTTTGACAGAAAATGTTTATGGGGAGGACACTGCCGAGATGTTGTAAAACGATGTGATTTAAGAATAAATTTCCTAAGAGCCGTGGCAGGTACATCATGGGGTGCTCATCCTCATTTAATGTTGATTCTGTTTAAGACCAATATTATGCCGATTCTGGAATATGGTTGCTTTGCTTTCAGCGGGGCGGCTAAGACGCATATTTTAAAACTAAAAAGGGTTCAGTGGCGTTCGCTAAGAATTTGTCTGAGTCTTATGCCCAGCACGCACACAGGTTCTATTGAAGTTCTTGCGGGAATTTTGCCTTTGGAATTGAGGTTTGACTATATCGTAGAGAGATTTCTCAATCGTGCTCTAAGGATTCAGGTTGGTCTTTGGAGAGATCTGCGAAGACTTGAAGATCGTATCCCTAACAGTAAATTATCAACTGTTATGGGTAGGATTCGTGATTACGGTTTCACCTCTTTATCTGAGATAGGTGCTATAAATGAAAAAATTCATGAGCGAGCGTTGCAGTCTTGGCAGGAAATATGGGATTCAGGAGATCTAGGTAGATATTGTCATTCGATTTTGCCTAAAGTTTCCTTACGTGCTTGGTTTAAAGGTAGGGGTCGGCTTAATAGACTTGAAATTGTTATGTCTTGCAGAATAGCAAGCAATCACACAACAGTTAACACACACCTATTTAGAATTAATATTAGTAGCACACCATTTTGCGATTCTTGTAATACGTACATGGATATTGATCATGTGCTATTTTACTGTTCTCAGTTTGCGAGTAGTAGGCGTAATTTAATTAGCTCTTGCCAGGGTAGAAAATGTATTAGGGATGCTTTAGGAATTGCTTTTGAAAACCATGACAAGAGAGTACCCAGAGCTATTGCTAAATTTATTAATGAATGTGATATTAGAATTTAAGAATAGCCCGAGACTTTGTGTCCACGATGAGGTCAGGAGGCTACGTGTCGGGGGGCTGTCTTATGCGCCGTGGGATACCTTAAGTATCTAACTAGTTCGCTCGGCTTTGGATTCTCGCGTTGGGGGGTCTCTCGCCTCTCTCTTCCTCCAAAATGTGAAACGCGGAAATTCAACGACTGGGCGGGGTATGTCATGGCGGGACTTGACCTCATACGCGTGGCCCGGTACGTCGTGGACGACACTGAGTCTCGGTAGAATACATGCACTTTTGTTATCTATTTATTTATTTATTTATTTTATTTTATTTATTTATTTATTTATATTTATTTATTTATTTAGTCGAACTTTGCATGTATTTTGTTCACGTTGTTTACTGGTAAATGCACAAGGATGGAAATGTCCCGGTCCTAGATAAGCTCAACGAGCTTGGGACCTGGGGGTGGAGGTGGGATTAAAAAAAAAAAAAAAAAATCAAAACATGGAAAATTGTCCCAAACCTCCCCGGTCTCCCCTAACATCAAAAATATTTTGAAAAGTTTCCCTAATGCGATTTGTCCAATTAACAATATTTGAAAAAGAGCAAAACAGAGAGGTTAAGACTAAATTTAAACCAGGGCAAAAACCGTGTTTTTCGTTTGAATTTTCTAACCAAAATTAACATAATACATATATTCATATTCTTTTGAATACGATCAAAAGAGGTCAGTCTACCCTACATATATTTTGATTCAATTTTGAAATTCTAAAGTTTTGGAAAAATGATCAATTAGTTGTTTATTTGTTTTTGTAGTCTATTAGACAGAACCTTAAAGCAGATTAAAGCCAGGACGAATTTAAAGATTAGCCGAATGATAAATCACCTTAATTATAACCGATAGGGGAAAGTACTCTCCCATCGAACGTTGATGCCTTCGAATAATGTGAATTTTCTTTTATTTTCATAAGAGACTTACACATAATTATCTTAATAATTATTAATAATTTATGATAAGCTAACTAATATTTAATAGAAATGTGTATAAGTCTCTTAGGAAAAACAAAAGAAAATTCACATTATTCGGAGACATGAACTTTCGAAGGGAGAGTACTTTCCCCTATATCAATTTACACCACATTTTTAAATTTTTTGCATTAAACCGTTTGTTGGCTTATTCTTAGATCTACACTTAATTCTTTAAGGATTCAATCATAATTTAATCTATAAATATAATTTTTGCCTCTAAAAGTGTTTTTTGTTTTTGTTTAAAAGTGAATTCAAACATTTTTTCTTCATATTTTCTCGTATGTTTTAAAATCCTAAGTATCATTTTTATATGTTCAAACGAGTCCGTATTTCATTTCTTCTTTCATTTAAGGTTTCAGAGAGTGTATTTACCATTCGAATAAGACAAGTTTGGATTATTTTGAAAGGTCTTTGATTCTAAAATAAGTATATTGTTATTTTCTTATTTGTTTTATTATTTTATTTCTATTTTCCAAAAATTATAATTTTAATTTATTTTGTTTTTTTAAGTCTTGTTTGATTGTAGCAGTTGCTGAGCTATTGATGTATTGGTTTAATTGTATACCAAGCTAAGTTATTTGAGACACCCCCTTCGTTTAGTTTTCCTCAAGGGATGCTCCCGCATAGTGAACAAGTTCATGTTACAGGGTTTATGTATTTGTGATGGCAAGACTGCACAGCATTATGGTCTTGGCAGAGAGAAAATACTTGAGTGAGAGAAAGAGGGAAATTTTCCCCAATGGCCATACTGACACACTTTCACTCCTGACAACCCCAACTCCACCCCCAATTTTCACGGTATATATAGCGTAGAAAATTTGTAAATGTATTGGCGAGGGGTGCTGGCTTTCGCCTAGCTGCTCCAAGCGCCGATAATAGAGTGTACGGCAAACGAGCGAAATACGCGCGCTCCTAACATTGCTTGCGTCAGTGTCGATAGAAAATCGCGTTAAAAACCATTAAAATCAAGTCCGAATCGGACAAAAAGTGTGTGATTTTTTCAATTAGTGTTTTCTGTGCGTGAATTGAGGATTATTTTCCACCAGGGCATGTGTTTGCGTGGACAAATGAGAGCGGTTTACTTGGAGTAACCAATATGGCCGAGCGGTCGTCATATAATAGCTCGAATTTGGAATTATTGACGGTGGGTGCCCCCCTTTTATGGCTGGAAAATATCATCTGGTGAATGTGAAATCGATACAATTGCACTCACTATATCGTATTTTGCGGGTGATTGGAGATATGATAAAACTACTCCAAAGCCCTCAATTGTGTGGCCCCCGCAAAATGAATGGAACATTTTCCGGAATTCACACACAATTCTCATTGGAGGAGTGTGGAGCTTTTTTTCTCTCTCTTCCACATCCTTGGTTCCAAAAGAGCTCCGAGGTTTCCCGATAACAACGGGTTTATAGTTCTAAAAGAAAAATCTCTGTTGAAGCTCCACTGGGGAGGTTTATTTAGGGTGCAAGAATTGATGTGAAATTTGAGGAAAATATGTGGGTTTTCTGCAGAAAAGTAATAAAAATTCAGGAGAATTTGTGAAAAGTTTTTGCTCCCTAGCCCCATCTTACATCCGAAAAATTTTCCCATCCCTCCATCAAATTCATTTCGCGCATACATTTTCATGTATGTATTAAGCAGCAGTAAAAGCTCTCGCTGTCTCTCCCTCTCTGACTCTCCTGGTTCCAGTATCTAACCCAGTATCTTTTGGGGGTATGAGAGGTCTAGAAGAGATGAGTTCAAGGGGCTCTAACACTATGCCCTCTACCATGGTCTTGTGCTCCTATGACCGTCTGGACCTCCAGATATTGCAACTTTTCCAACGTCAATTTTTCTTCATCTTCACCATTGTGTGTTTGTATGTGGTAGTGAGAGCTCCCCTTCTAAGTTACCCTCCTGCCTTAACACAATCAACGAAAGAACTTACTGGTGTATGCGTGCTAGTGTCCAAATGTGATTTTTCCCGTAAAAGCTTACCCACCGTAATGGTATGAGAGTACTTAAATAAAACTTTCATTATATTAACGTAAATTGTTATCGCGCGAATTAGAATTCTGTGTGGAAATATTTATTCACATAAAAATCCAACACAGACTCCCTGGCACTGTTTTCGTCTTGGTCTCTCAGGGCCTTTCTCTTCTCCAAAAGCTCTCCCCGTAGCTTTTAATTCTGATTCATGCTCCATCATCAATTTGGTATTAAGACATGAATCCTAATACATTTACACAACTTAGATGAAATTTTGGTTTCTGCTTCTGGGTATGATATGTAAATCTACCCCTAATTTACTCACCTTCTATACCCCTCGAAAATAGCGTCTTTTAGGTATAGGGGTAGTCGACAAAAAACGAACTAGTGACTTGGAATACAGAGTGGCTTTCATTGTACCATGAACATATAATATTGTGTGACTTAAAAGCTTGTTCGATGAATGGTGTATGATTGTGTGTAAATGCTTTTATCAATAACTATAAATATTTTACTTTTTAACACTATTTTAGTAGCCTATTTCGTACCAAAATGTTCTTCACACAAGGCTCCAATGTCGAATTGTTATCCTGATGTATTGTTATCAAGTTGAATACACCTAACAAATTTTGCTATAAAACATAAATTTCATCGATGAATGAGATGAATATTGCATAAATTTATAATTTTTTTTTGTGTTAACTATATTCACTTTTTTGTCTTGGTATTCTTGTAAAGCTGTATCACGATGAGAGATAGTTATCGTGATTTTAATTTGGCTTGTATCCTCAGCGAAATAGGCTACAATGTACAAAAATATTATCAATTGAGAGCTGAAATAATACATTGTATGCCGATGCCTCATGTTTGATGGGATTTTCATGAATATTATTTATTATTCATTACATATGCACACACACTTTTGACCCAGTACTTGGGAAGCCCAACAAAAAGGGGAGATTTTCCTCTTTTTTTCAATTCTTGTTCTCAGGCTATTCAAGACTCTTATATTTACATATAAAGTTTACAAGTCGGCAGTTCTTTGAGTGGTTGAACTCAAAGAGAAAATTGTATTATAATTCGCTTCTTTTTTAAATTTTTACCGGTCCGGATACCAGATAGATGGATATATCGGTTTCCGGTATTCGGCGACCCCTCATAAAAGCATTATCTCCCTGACGATTTTTTGCTTTCTTAATCATCTCCTACTTTTCTTAAACCATTTTTTTTTGTTTTCTTCCTGAAATTGGCTGAAACGATTTCATAAGTTTTCCGCTATGTTTTGGATGTAGGCCGGACGATTTTTCTGCCCATAGGGGAGACCAGGGCAGAGTTATCCATGTATAGTATTAGGCAGTGGTATCTTATAGTTTCCTTGCGAAGGAATATTGAGGAACTCACTTTTTATCCTGACACTCAATAGGTCAAGTAGTAGAGCACTCGGTCTATGATGCAAGTGTCCCGGGTTTGAATCCCCTTTAGGTCATCAGGAATTTTTCTGGCGTTAAAAGTGTTCGGATTGCATCTAATGAGCTCCACTGCACTTGATTCCACGGGGCATGGGACTGAAAACCTGATCCCTTAATAAGGAAAAATAATAATGGATGTCCCGAACTCCCCTTGTGGAAGACCTTGTTCCTTCATGGAATGTTGTAGCAGCATTATTATTATTACTCTTTATTCTAAATATATGCTTCCCGTCCTATTCATTGAAATATTTATCAGCATCATACAAACATTTTTTGTACAAATTCTACGCAATAAAAAATTGCATTTGGTAGCTAATTCTACCCGAGTCTCCCCTACACATCTTTAACCGGAACATTCGCTTTTTTTCAAAATAAAATATTTCAAGGTCAAATTCAAATTAGTTGAATTTGAAACTTTTAGAAACAATTTTAAATCAAGTTTTCGATTATTTCTTTCGATTTTATCACAATAACAATTTTAAAGTTGTTATGTAACATCACTAGTTGCGGAATTCCCCTATAGGTTAATTAATTCAACGATTAAAAGAAATGTTTCACAATATGCAACAATATTGAAGTATTTAAATTTCATTAGGTGAGCAGTACGATTGCCTTACAGTATCATAAACCAATTTTTAAAACAAATCAATTTTAAACTAAGTTCAAAAACAAATAACCTCGAATATTTCAGTTCCTAGGTAACCGATAAGTTCAAGTTCTTTAGCAAATATATAAAGGACATTCTGGCCTACATTTCAGTCATGCAAATTCTATTGAAAATTCTTGCATTACGTCCTCCAACTTCAACACCAAAATTTAATTTGTAAGTATTCCTAGTTGGGTCACATCGAGAATCACACTTACAATAAACTGATCTAGGGTTATCGGTAGTTCACTTATTAACAATTAATTGAGATTTTCATCAGGAAATAAATTGACTCTGTATCTGACGTTATATTAATTTTGTGATGAACTTGATAATATAATCTCTTGTTTTATCGATATTGGTTAATTAAATGCGTTAGATCCTGCAGGTGCTATCTTTTAGTCCCGTCCTTTGATGTTTATTTATAAATCATCAACCCTCCTTCATTGAAATATTTTGCGTAAACAAAGTATTTTGTCATAGTCTCAAATTACGATAAATGTCACAATTTTAATGTCAATGAATTTTCCCCAAGTTTCCATTCGGAGTTGGTTCCAAAAAAAATACAATGTATAGAGAAAACAAGTAAAATTCTTTATAAGAGTAGATCTCCTTTAAAAGGCGCTCCAATTTAATTATGTATTAGTCTTTTTCGGTATTCCAGAGAATAATTTATGCTCCATGTGTACGTGAATTATTGGATCTCTCTATGTTTTTTTTGGCTCATTTTTGTTCACCTGTAGGGCTGTAGAATCCTCATGGAAGTTACCTTTTTAGTATGTACTCACCTTATTCTATTATTCAGAATTTTTATTTCCACCCTCTTGTGTGTTGGATACCATTTGTAAATGTTAATCATTGTATTTACCATGTGTCGCTATTTTTCTGTATCACACCTAAATGTAACCATTTCGAGGGGGAGATCATTTAAAAGTGAAATTAAATGTTCATTGGGGAAATGCGTATTGTCAGTATCTAAACCACGAAATGAAAGAATTTAGCCACCAGGAAATAGTTATGAGTCAAGTATGAAAAAATTGTGGGTGCCATTTGGTGAGACAGTTTTGTCGACTGTCTAAATTTAAATTATTTGCTAACATATTATACTAAATGTATAGTTAATATTTAGATAAATTGTGGTGCTTTATATGTACATTATAATGCGGAATATTACATTTCATATGGATTCAATGTGGTACTATATTTACCAATTATTTTGGGCTATAGTATATTAAATAGGCAGTAGATTGTTAAAGATGGTCAGTTAATATCAGTGCTAAATAATGTATTTTGGTGTATAAAAATAGTGAAGTATTATTAGCAAAGTGAAAATTATAAGAGGTTGAACAACCATCTGGATATCTCATTTTTGGTTTAAACTAATTTTGGATTAATTTTAGGCCCTTTACCTATAAAAATAGAATGTATTACTTATCACATCACAAATGTTTTTACCATTATATCTTGGACAATTTTTTAGAATTATCAGAAAAATGTTCTTTAAACTGTATATATAATGTTTTCCAAAAGCGAATCATATGATTGATCTTTAATTTTAACTTATTAAATTCCTTTACCTCTTTGAGTTAGAAGACAACAAACTTCACAACAAGTAGGGTAAAGTGATACAAGTTGGACATAGTGTTACAAGTTGGAAAATTCGCCGGTATAAATTGGGCATGACTTTTTTCTTAATAAATACCGTACAAAATTTGTTACAGTACAAAAGAACCACATTATAAAACTAAAGAATTAAAAATATACAAATAAAAATTAGGTACTAAATTTAGCAAGAAAAAAAGCCCTGTCGAAATTATACCATTGTCCAACTTGTACCACTTTACCCTAAATTATAATAATAAATATGACGCATTTTTAACGTTGTTTTTATGCTGGTCCTGAGGACCTTTCAACAATTAAGTTATGACAACTACTCCAAAAATTGTGACCCATGTCCACTGAAATCTTCAATTTAGTAGCAAATGTAGCTAGTCTTAATTCTAAATGATAAAAAAATATGAACTATAGCATAGGACCTACCAATGTAATCGATGTAGCATAATCGCTATCGTTTTCTAATGCTAAAGTCTGTTTTAGCTGAGATTCTTTACAATCTCATTTTGGAGGGCGTGGTCTATTTTCTCACGGTAGGAATCTATGTAAAAATTTTAGGGTGTAGAACTGTTAGGGTTAAGTGGTACAGTAGGGGGAGGTGGGGCTATTTTGAGCTGTGGGGCTACATTGTTATACGTTTTTTTTGGCATATTTCTAAAGAAAACTGAGTTTTAACGTGATGTAATTTGGATAGACAAAATAATTGTGGATCTAAATAAAATAATTGTAAGGACCAGCTTCATTTAGAAATAGGAGAAAAAAAGTATAACAATCTGGCCCCACAGCTCAAAGTAGAGTTTTGAATTCGTATTCCTTTTAGGTCACTAGAAATTCTTCTGGTTTTAAACGTTTTAAAGATGTTCGAATTGCATCCAATGAGCTCCACTGCACTTGATTTTATGGCCCAAGAAGCATTTTTTCTTTTTTATATTGTTTTGTACAATTTTATAAATAAGGCACTATATAATCAAAATGCTTATGGTCTGTTTATAGCGCTATTACTTCTGCCTCTGTGACTACTAAAAGTAAAGGGTCGTACTCCTAAGGGGTTTAAGAGTTTAAAGGAATTTTAACACAAAATTCTCATTAGGGGAGACCGGAGTAGCATTAGCCACCAAATGAAATTTTTCTTTGCGTATAATTTGTACAAAAAATGTTTGTATGAGGCTGATAAATATTTCAATGAATAGTAAGGGAAGTATATATTTAGAATAAAAAGTGGTTTCCTCAATATTCCTCTGCAGACAAACTATAAGATGCCACTATCTAATACTATACGTGGATAATTCTGCCTCGGTCTCTCCTATAAGTCTTTTAAATATGCATTAAAAGATTTGTCGAAGTCTAGGTTCTATAAGGCAGTTATTTTGTTTTTCAGGAGGATGGGGTATGGTACTGATAACTTCATCCTTCACTGCTAAAAGTATAAAAGGATCAAATTGGATCACTTGTGATCCTTTTCAAATGGATGGATCATATTTGATCCTTTGAACAGATCACTAGTGTCTCTGGAAATTTTATATGCATAGGGGAAAGTGCCCATGCTTGATACGATCTAAGCTTGATAATAACTGTTTTTTTCCTACGTTAATCAATAATTGTGAGTCATAGCAATATATTTTAATAGCCGATCCTAAGCCTCACATTTCCTAAAAAAAATTAGGATCCTAGCTCTTTTTTCCTAGTTTCACGAAGCAAAAATCAAAAATAGGTCCAAAACTGTAATTTCGATACATGATATTTCATAAATTTTTCTTAATTAATGTCGCTATTCAGGAAAACTGCTATCATAGGCACATAGAGGGTTTATCAGTAGTAATATTTAGGTAAAAATATTTTTACTTGGTGGACACTATTTTTGTGGTTAGTGGCAAATTCATAAATTCTACCTATGTCCATCCTATATTTTAAGAAGGGTCCATGAATGATAATTTAAATGTGGTAACTCTATCATTAGATGTGATTCCTTCATAATTACACCTATTGTAATCCTCCAATTTTATCGTCAATTGACATAGCCTTCAACCCTGTTGCCTGAATTTTAAGATGGCAAAGTGACATTTTCATGGACTCAAAGTGAAAAAATGATTTTCGCTAGTGCCCTAATGTCATAAAAACACGGCTTAGAAAAATTACATAAAAGTGATTTTAAAACTAATAATCAGTCGTACAAACGATTTAAGCAGATAGATTACAGTTCCGTCTAAATATTGATGTGCAATTTTTTGTATCCGGTGAAATTTTTGCAGTGAAAATGGGCTTCCTAATTGTCGAATCAATTATTATACAGGAAGGCCCCGGACCCGACTTGTATAAAAGTCGCCACTGAATTTCCATTTTCTTCTTGATGAAAAAAATGAACCTAATAAGTGAGACATTTTTTTGTCATATTGGAGGAATCGCTTCGGTTTGTGTGTTAATCAGAAAAAAATCAAAAACCTTGGACATCATTTTACAGTATCAAGCATGTGCACTTTCCCCTATTTATCACGTTAAATTACCTATGTTTTATCGTAAACTTATTACTCATATCATATTTCTCTCATCTGAGCGAACATTAAAGATAATTTTTTTTTGTTTTATTCGTTTATTCTGAAGTTAGATAAGAGTCAGAACACGGATAGGGATACTTTCAAAGGATTCCTGGTAATCCTTTCATTTTCATCAATTAGTGTTGTTTAAAAAATAAAAATAATGCATAGGAATGTCGCTTATTTAAAGACCTAGTTATTATTGGGGTAGATGGGTTGAAGTTCCAGAAATTCAATTATTTAATAAGGTATTTTAATATTATATAAAATATTAAAGATTCTGAAATTTGTCTTTAACTGGTCAAAACTCCAAAATCGCGGTAAGAAGATCCGTAATTTTTGAGTGGCTTAACTCAATAAATCAAATACTCTTTATCACCTTATAGTATGTGATATTATAAGAAAAAAATCTTATGAAGTGAAATACCAAGAAAGAAGATTTTAGAAATACTTTATGAATAAGTGAGTTGTTTTTTTACGCGATTTAAATACACGGCTTTTTAATCTAATGCGTTCACAATTCGCATAGAAATGTGCGTGAAGCTGGGTTCGGACAAGGGCTCCAATTACATTGAACCAATTTATCCAGAAAGGAAAAATAACAATGTACAAAGCTTCTTACAAGTGTACACATGAAAATTTGCATAAACATACCATTATATGTCTAAATTGCACATTTCATATTTTGTGCATGTACCTTCTTCTGTACACTTATTGTACACTGCGTGACTGCCAATTCTTGTGAAGGATGAAAAACTTCTAACATGACTGAATGATTGCAGTTACAGAAATGGGTATTTCTTGGTGACTTTTTTATTAAAACAACCATGGTTTAAGAAATTATTTTCACGATCAAACTAGTTTTCTAAAAAAATTTAGAAAACAAATCTTTATTTTAGTTATCACAATTCAAATGTAGTATATCTAAATTCTTTTAAAGTCTAAATTCTTTATTTGTTTTATGAAAAAAAGAAATTCTTTAACTTACGTTATATCCATAAATTATCCTTAGCGATTTGTAATAAAGCGTAATATATTTTCACTGTGATTTTTTTTTGGTTTTGTGCAAAAAATGCAGCATTACGGTTAAAAGCATTAAGGTGTACTATATACATTGATACAGTTACACCTTGCATTTCTCATGCTTTCCGCATTTACTCCCACATTGTAGCACTCACCCACTTGGTTGGCACATTTTCACGCATGTATAGCTCGAGAAAAGGCGAATGCAAAGTTATTTTTTGCAATACATAAATAATCCCATTGAAATGCAATTCTTCAGGAGACACAATATAAACCTTTACTTGCAATTGCATATCGTGCAACGTGACATAATATAATTTATTCCAATTTTATCCGTATGCATACAACTTTTTCTCATATTCGTTTTTCCTATTAAAGGGTGGAAAATAAGAAGAGTGACTATATTAAATTTGTAAAGAAGATTCTGTATCAATTGAATTTCTATTTACATTTGCAATTACTTATATTGTAAATTCAATATAAGATTTGTGCAAATTTTTACTTATGAATTGTTTTATCTATTATTCTATGAAAGCGAAATTTATTTTATTACTACTCGAACTCCACGGAGAGAACTGTATATATAATCCCTCTACTTTTTCACCCCAACCCCACCCCAAAATTTCCACCTTGAACCTCACGGAGACTACTTTTGTCAACAAATTCTCATGATTCAGACGATTTCGGAAAAATGTCGTCACGCTGTTTATCCGTCTGTCCGTCAATCCTTCTGTCGGTCTGTCTTTGTATCCGTCTGCCCGTCTGTCTGTCCGTCTGTCTGTCCGTCTGTCTGTCCGTCTGTCTGTCCGTCTGTCTGTCCGTCTATCTGTCCGTCTGTCTGTCCGTCTGTCTGTCCGTCTGTCTGTCCGTCTGTCTGTCCGTCTGTCTGTCCGTTTGTCTGTCCGTCTATCTGTCCGTCTGTCTGTCCGTCTGTCTGTCCGTCTGTCTGTCCGTCTGTCTGTCCGTCTGTCTGTCCGTTTGTCTGTCCGTCTATCTGTCCGTCTGTCTGTCCGTGCGTCTGTCCATCTGTCTGTCCGTCTGTCTGTCCGTCTGTCTGTCCATCTGTCTGTCCGGCTGTCGCCAGCTCTATAGGCCAAACGGTAAGAGATAGAACTTAGGACATTCGAGAGACCCCCCCATTAAGTCGACAAGTCGACCAACCGGTTATAAACCGATAAGTAATTTTTGTCCGAAAATCAATTTAATCTCTTAAAACTATGTTGTTAGAGGTCCTTTGAGTGATTTATAAATCGGTTCAAATCGATTGAGAACCGGTAAATGGTAAATGATACGAAAGTATTTTTGAGGTATAGCATCATCTAAGTCACGAATTGCAGCATTTCGAAAAGCCTGGGTTGCTCTCCCATCTCTTTTTTAATAGAATTCAAAAGGTTCTTTTGGAACGTTTGTTGCATTTATGAATTTATTTTCAGTATTGATTTGAGAGGTGTTATGTATGTATATTTTTGAATCAGAGCAAATGAGTGGAAAAATACCATGAGGTGCGTTGTGAAGACAATTTCCACGCAATTTAACTAAAAATACGTTTTAAAGGAGGAAAACGTTTTGCAGAATGCTCGTAAATTTAATGTTATCTAATAATGTGAGAGATAAGGGGTCTCAGCTTTGCGAAATGCGTCAAACTTATAAAATTATTAAAGTTAATTTTTTGGTATATTTTTTGAAAAAGCTTGATGAACAAGTTCCATCATACAAATGTTAATATTATATAATAATAATAAGAGAATAATACAATTTGCGGTTTAAAATGTATTAGTTTTCAACTGATTCATAATCGTTCGAATTTGGGTAATCTTGACAAGGATTTCAAAACCTTTTCAATGACCTTTTTAAATCGGTAAAGCCATACGCTCTTCAGAATATTTCTAACGGTTGACCTTTTTTGCCTCTTATCGGGAATGATTAAAGGATATTTTCGTATGTAGAACATGTAGAAGAAATTCTTTCAGGTTAACATCTAAGAACTTAACTTAAAGACTTCAACTCGTTATCCTTAACTGTTTGTCTTGTAGTATTTTATAGTAACCGCCAAACGGATGGCCAGACAAAAAGATAAATAGCGTGACATAAGAAAACACGAAACCTCAAATTTTAAAAATTCCAAAATTGGTGTCGATAATTTATGAGTCACAGTCGAGGAATTTTTATACTGTTCTCTCTGTATTCTTGTTCGAGTAGTAAAGGTCATTAGATACATATATTAAATTTATTTAATTAGACAAATAAAGTCGTATTTGCTATCCTTAGTCGATTTAAAGTGATTCATTAAACATCATAAACCCTATTGACAATGTATACTGGCACAGATAATTAAATCTGCTATGGAAAATCTATTACTGATTTGATATCTATATCGAAATTTTACTGGTTTCATCGTTGGAATTTATTCTAAATTGTGTGGAATTCAAAAACCGTTCAAATGATTTAAAATTTGTTTTCAGCGATTAACAAATTTGCCCTTTGCAGCTATGTAAGCTTTAATCTTGAGGAATATTAAAAAAAACGATTTCCAAATACTGAAAAATAGAGGAAATGTTTGTATATATTGCTTTCTGTGCAGAATTTAAATAATAAAAATATTCCGTGCCTTTAAAAGAAGGGGAAAAGTTAAATTTTACGATTTCACCGGGCACCCCCAGTGCAACCAGGCGCGCGCATTGGAGCCGGACACCTACACTGTAACAGCTGTGTATGCTCAATTAGACTTTCCGCAATTTTATCTGTGGCTAGTTTAAACAGATTGTAATTGATCCAAAATTGTTTAGAATTTAAGACCTTACAAATAAATCAAAACTTTTCTCAATCGATTAACATAGCACATTCGTAAAGCTTTAACCTTTAAAAATTCCGAAAAGAAACGATTCTCAAACACTGAAAAATAGGGGAAATATCTGTATACATTGCTTTGCGTGTAGAATTTGGAGAACAAAAACCTACAAGACCTTTAAAGAAGTAGAAAAGTTAGATTTTCTGATTTCACCAGGCGCCCTCACTGTAACCAGGCGCCCGCATTGTAATCAGACACCTACACTGCACTGTAATAACCGTGTATGCTCAATTAGGCTTTCCGCAATTTTATCTGTGGCTGATTTAAACAGATTGTAATTGATCCAAAATCGTATAGAATTTAAGACTTTTCAAATAAATCAAAACTTGTCTCAATCGATTAACGATTGGGCTATCTAAAGCTTTAACCTTTAGAAATTCCGATAAGAAACGATTTCTAAATACTGAAGAATAGAGGAAATGTCTGTATATATTGTTTTCCGTGTACAATTTGAAGAATAAAAAACTACAAGGCCTTTAAAGAAGTAGAAAAGTTAGGTTTTCTGATTTCACCAGGCGCCCCCACTGTAACCAGGCGCCCGCATTGGAATCAGACACCTACACTGTAATAACCGTGTATGCTCTAGGCTAGGACTTTCGCAATTTTTTTTCTGTGACAGGTTTAAACAGATTGGAATTGATCCATAATCGTATAGAATTTAAGACCTTACGAATAAATCAAAACTTTTCTCAATCGATTAAGAAATTTGCTATATAAAGCTTTAACTGCTTTAACCGTTGGAAATTCTCAAAAGAAACGATTCCAAAATACAGAAAAATAGAAAAAATATCTGTATATATTGCTTGCCGTGTAGAATTTGAAGAATAAAAGTTTTCTATGCTGTTTAAAGAAGTGCAAAAATTAGGTTTGATGTGTTCACCAGGCGCCCCCACTGCGACCAGGCGCCTCCATTGAAGTCAGACCCTTTTATTGTGATAACCGTGAATTGCTTTGTGTTGTCCGCATTATTTTTAGATAACTCAACTGATAACCGTAAAAACGATCAAACTCGACCAAAAACGTTCTAATTTGTATGCATAGAGAAAAAGATATAAAGGGGAAAGCGCGTTACCTTCGGACGATTTAAGCTTCGCACAATAAATTTTTTCTTCAATGTGTTATAAATGAATTTGGCTAATTATAATATTATATTTTAATAGCTAGTCCAATGTCTTGAATTTTCAGGAGAGTTCTATGGGTGAAATCCATAAGGAACACAGAAAAAATTGAATTGTCCGTAGCTTGAGTCGTCCGAAGGTAGCGCGCTTTCCCCTACATAGAAAAAAATATTTTGTAAAATTGTTCGTAAATGTTTGTGAAATCCTATGGCAGACTTACGAAATGCTCGTAAATCGTATAACCCACAAACAAGTTCGTAAAATTTTGTACTTTTTTCACAAACATTGTTCGTAAAATGATCACTTGACGAACATTTTTTGTACTTTTACAAACATTTGTTCGTAAACACACAACAAAATGTTCGTAAAATTTTGTCATTTGTTCGTAAATTTTTGCCAGACAAACAAAAAATACGAACAAATGACAAAAATTTACGAACATTTCTTTGTGTGTTTACGATCATTTACGAACAATTGTTTGTAAAAGTACAAAAAACGTTCGTCAAATGATCATTTTACGAACAATGTTTGTGAAAAAAGTACAACATTTTACGAACTTGTTTGTGCGTTATATGATTCACGAGCATTTCGTAAGTCCTCCATAGGATTTCAGAAACATTTACAAACAATTTTCCAAATTTTTTTTCTGTTTAGTGATGCTTTATACAAATGTTTTTTAGAAAACGTTTTTCTCTCTAAATACTCCCTCCGTTCCGAAATAAGTCGTACGTTTGGCGAAAAATTAGGGATTAAGGAATAGTTTCAGAGAATGTTTTTGTTATTTGTAAATATCTTAAGTATGAACTATCCTCCATCTTCAGGGATAATATGGGGATCCTATCACGATGGTAAGTTGAGGATTCGATATGTTGAAGTTGTCCATTTTTCGCGTTTTTTTCAAATAGCTCCGGTAGATAGTTAATTACTACAAGATGGACTGTGATTAACATTACAGGCTAGAATTTGTTCTAAATTATTAGTATGCACAAGTAGAACTCAACAGTTATTACCGATATGACATTTTTTATATCTCAAATTTTGCAGAATGAACAATAAAAAGAAAATCTTTTTTTACGTGTTCGAATATCTGGAAGCAAAATGGTGGGAAATATGGACTTGGAACCTTTAGCGGACCCCCCATAAGTTGACCCTAGGACAATTTATATGTTTCTCTAAAACATATCCAGAATTGAAGAAAAAAATCGCACGACGTGTTTTTGAGCAATCCCAAAAAACATGATTTTGGAGGGGAAGGGGTGGGGTGGGGGCAAAATAAAAGACATATTAATGGTCCCAGGGTCAACTTATGGGGGGGTACCCCGAAGGTCCCAAGTCTGTATTTCTCACCATTCTGCACCTATTTTAGATTGAAAATAAAACGCCAAAAAAAGAGATTTCTAAGACATTCGTTCCTCAAGATACCATCAAGACTGGACCCCAATTTTAGTGCTGCACATTAGCAATAGTTCTTTACAAGAGATAATTGTTGATAAACAAAACATTTACCAACAAACTTTCCCTTAATCCCAATTTTTCCCAAACGTATGACTTATTTCGGAACAAAATTTTTTCTCAAACGTACGACTTATTTCGGAACGGAGGGAGTATAATTTTTCACTTTTCTTTTCAAACGTTGATCTCAATTGCAATAAACTGCGGTTAAATCAAATTACATAATTTTTAAAAACTTTTGAAGGATTGATACACTTTGTAACAACGGAAATTAGTGTATATTTTTTTTTAAATAGTGGTTCTAAATTCTAGCACAAACTAGACTATTTAAATAACTTAGTTTTTGGTTTCCCCTATTGAATTTTTCATACACATTGTTCAGTTTCATTCTCTTTAGTTTACAAAACCAGAAAGTAAGATACAATGGCGGAATAGTTTTCAGTATGTGAATATTCTTCTCAAGTATGCATATTGTTATCCCATCAGATGATGTATTTTTCTTGATTGTGGAGAGAAAATGGGGCAAAATAGAGTTTAGACCATGAGTGCAAGTGAAGGCCAACACAAAGGGAATGAAAAGGGGGTTTCATTCAGACAATTTCATTAGTTTCAATTCACAATGTCAGTGCAAAAGAGTGGCATTAAGAAAGGGGTTTGTTGGAATATTTTCAACTATTTCCATTTTCTATTCTCACATCTTTGTTTTTAGATTAATGCTTCAGACATTTAAATTCACAACGGTATACAATTTTCTAATACAAGTGGAAACAAGGGGGCTGGTGAATGGATGATGTGAAAAGAAATCCCATGATGCGCTGTGTTAACACAGTGGAAAGTGAATGTGGATGCATAAATGAAAAGTTCCACTCCACAGTGGGTTCTTTAATTATTGGAAAAGCGCCCATTGAATTGTAGTGTAATATAATGATGCAGTGTCAAGAAGCTTCAATCAAGAATTCACGTGTTCCCCAGGGATGGGTATGTGTCAGCATCTAGTGCTTCTTGTCCGTGTATTTATTGGCGACAATCTCAGCTGTGGGGGCTGGTGATAAATGCCCCATCCTCTCTTGTGGCTGCTTGTCCCGATGACTAGCGTGACGTATCAATGGCGCAAATAAGTAGTATGTGTGGGCGGTTGGAAAAGCTAGAGAGAGAGAGCAAGTATATGTATTTGTGCTGAAGAATTAGTGTGTGGTGTGGGTTGATGGAGGACGTGCTGATGGAAACTCTGAGGCGTCACAGGCTGATGGTCGTGTATTTTGAGATGTTACACTCTGGGAAGGACTCGGAGAAGTCATGGAAAATGCAAGAGAGGAATGTCACTTTGAAGAACATGGTTTGATTTTAAGCGAGAAGTTAATTGATAGGCACAGCAACATACCAACAAACTAAGCATGGTTATGTGATTTCCTTCCGAGAATCTTATACAATCATTGGGCCAATTACTGCTAAATCTCACCATCATTAACTCTCGTCTCGACCTTTCCTACTCATGATTTTCTTCTTGGAATTTTTCAGCAACTCCCTTTGATTTTTTTTCTTAGAAATCCAAAGTGACTCTACAATAATGACGTTATTTCATTAGAAATTCGTACATTGACCTTCCGAATCATTTAATTTGCAAGTCAGACTCCTACGTAATCGTTATTCCATTTAACTAATAGGAAACTACCTAGAAAGTATTTGAAACCTTGAATAGAAAGCATAATGTCGAACCTAAGTTTAGTTGTTTAGTAACTGGTTGGATTCTCTCTATTAATTAATTACAAAATTGCTTACCGCAAAGTATCACTTTGTGAAAGACAGCAATATAGCAATGTACCAGGGAAGAACACTTTTTAGCTATCTCAGCACCCCTTAAGAACACCCTTGCAATTAAGTAAAAATAGATGGCAGAGCGTTCCAGTTTACTACCGATTAAATTGATTCACAAATAAGAAAATTATTCAGAAATAGAAAATTGCTCGAGAAGAGCACATTTTAGAACATTTTGACATGAGTGACAATACGGACAAATAAAAAAAGTAAATTCAAGAAAAATAAATTATTTACAGGTAGTCTGCCTATATTCACTCATTGAAGTGGATTTTAACTGTATTGTAGTCTGTTTCCGTTATTTATTGATTATTTACCTTATAAGTTATTGACAGTTTGATCCCTTTCAAGTATTTTATTGGACAGGATATCAGTCAAAATAGGCCTAAGGTCTAATGGCCTTTACACACTAGGATAAATTTATTTAAAAAAATGCCTTTTTAAAGAAAATGTCCCCTATCCTTGTAGGCAGAAACGTCAGAATTTTTTTTTAAAAAAGGTAATTTTTGACAAAAATTGCTTCTAGTGTGTAGACACCAGACCTGAGCATGGGGTTAAAGGGGGGGGGGGCAAAAAAATTATTTACAAGTACTTTACTTATTCATTACTGATTAAGTCATCGATGCAACCAGAACCAAAATAATTCAAATTTAAGCAAATCAATTGAAAAAGAGGTCCACCAAAGTGGTTTAGCTTTGGCTTTCAAAAAAATCGATATCGAAATGTTTCCAGAAATAGGTACACTGAGAGAAATCCGAAAAAGTTAAAATAACATTCCGGAAATGTTAATTTTACCCTGCATTATTGATCTGAAATCGGTGTTAATATTATGCTTTTTAGGTGTATTAGGGGTTAAAGTTACCATTTCTCATGTTAATTTTACGCTTAAAATGGTGTAAAATTAACATTAAAAAATGTTGATATATTTTTACACCTAAAAAGTGTTAAAGTTACGAGGAAAAAAAGTTAATCGCACCCTCTTTTTTTTCAGTGTATTTAAGAGCAAAATATTCACCTTAATTACTTTTAAAACATATTCTAAAATGAAAAAAAAAGAACGAGAAAAAGTTTTCAAAATTATCCAAAAAACATGATTTTGTGAGGGAAGGAGAGGCTGGGAAAAAGAATAAAAAAAACGTTTGAAGATAATGCTCATTTATGAGGGGTCACCAAAGACCAAAGGTCGATATCTCTTACCGCTAGCGCTCTAGGTCGGTGACAAATAAAAAGAAAAATATTATACTGCTCTCTCTTTGAGTTCGAACAGTTACATTACCCAGAAGGAATATTTTAGTATCGTGAATTAGTCAACGATGTTTACTATAAAATTTGCGCGAAAATTATGGTAAACCAGGGGCCTCTCGACATTTCATTTTTCCATACGTTTTTGCATAGAGGCACTGAAGACTATTTTCAAGTTTTTTCCTAAAGAGAATTGACTTATCAGTCTGATATATTTCGAAATCGTGTATTAAAAGCTATCTAAAAATACATATTTCATAATGTACGCTAAAATTTTATAAGAACTACGAGCAAATTTGTTCAAGTCGCGGTGCAATATCTGCAAAATTTTTACAAGGAAAAGTGAAAAATAGCTTCACTTTTTATTAGGTTTGATGGGCCCCTGGGTAAACTATTGGTCTTTAGGTTCTTGTTACGCTAGAAATTAATTACCTAGTAAATTTTCTTATTTTATTACAATTTATAAAACGAACGCAATTGGCACTTTAGTCTCATTCATAACAGAAGATTTATAAAATTAAAACTTTTAGTAACACAATTTCAAATATGTTTGCTTTTAAAATTATTGTTTTAGAGGTTATTCGAGTAGATACTTAGCTCATTATTTACATATTATATTTATTATTCAAATATTTTTGTACGGAGGCGACCAAAATCCCGAAAGCCGAAATCCCGAATATTCAAAATCTTGAAAGGTATGAAATTATATGTAATAGAATAATGTGTAGAATAATTTCCCAAGACACAAAAAGTTTCCCTTTGCCTTAAGAAAGCGCAGGTGCAAACGTGGGAGTAGATATGACACTTTTGAGAATTCAGGATTTTGGCGTTCGGGATTTTGGCTTTCGGGATTTTGGTTTTTGGGATTTTGGCTTATGGAATTTTGGCGTTTGGGATTTTGGCTTTCGGGATTTTGACCGGGACCCATTTTTGTATTCATTTAAATTTGTATAAATTATAATTAATTATTCTATCTATGTTATTTCTCTAGGTTTTGAAATGATTTCCGTAGGGGAAGGTGAGGCAGTTCACTCAGCTAAACTTTTTTTCAAAGAATCATTTTCTAAACGAATATGAGCCATATAAAAAAAAATTATACCCCGTAAGTTTCTACTGGGTCTTGGCTATGCTAGATAATATTTTATTACCCTATAAATATGTATTTTCGAAAATAATATAAGTGTGAAACTGACGCACGCTCCCCCGGTAATTGACGTTTTTTTTTATAAAAACAAGAACTCTGCAATTTTTTTAACTTTATTTTTTACTCTACTTATGTATTTGGTTTGTTCATTCTCACTGTTTCTATAGCTTTTTTAAACGATATTTTTAAAACCCTATATAAAGAATTTTTAAACATCTGTTGTTACGATAAGGAACACTCAAAATTCATTGTTATTTCAGTATTTTGTATCGTGTACTTCAAATCTAAAAATTACTTAAAGATCCTATATTAACGAAATATTTTAAGTTTTAGGGGAAAGTCCCCAATCTTCGTACGTTCCCAAGCTTCGTAATAGCTAAATTTTTCCAATGTTTCTTAATAAATGTGACTAATCGCAGTCATATTTTAAAAATTAGGGGAAAATGCCCAGTTTTAAAAATATATAGCGGAGTCACATTTATTCGGAAACATAGGAAAAAAATTACATATTACGTTTGAGATCGTACAAAACATTGGCACTTTCCTCTATTTTCAGAAATCAATATTTAAAAAAAAAATTAGCTTTATTGCAATGAACGCAATATTTCAATCTGTAAATTTTATTGACTTACTATACAGTATCTGTAAAATGACTGTGTTTTATTTTTGTCGGGATTGAGAGTCAATGGGGGTAATACTGTGCTTTCATTCATATTTTCTTATTTTTTTCCTTTTTGTGCGAAAGGTCAAAAGAAGTTCTGAGAAAGATTTGTTGCAAAATTGTGCAGTATTTTGTGGTATTTTCACAGGAATTCCAAAGAAATTTCATAGAAAATTAGCACGATATTTCTAAGAAGAGTATTAATGAACTAACTAAATTTATTTATGTTAATGCACAGCAAATAAAACGCATTTAAGTATTTTTCTAATTTATTTCGTATGTTTCGTATATTTTTTTGGTTATTTTAAAATTAAATGACAACATAAATATGACTCATAAACGTCATAGACCATCGTGAATCACTCTTCCACAGTTTTTATAGTGATTTCCGTGATTTTGCTCTTAAGCAAAGTGTGTATGTGTCATCACAGAACCGTCACTGAGGGTGACTAAAGTGATGCTGTGTGCACTACTCCTCACTCAAAATGTAAATCCAACTAAAAAGGAATGTCTCCATCCTCAGACCAGACACTAAAAACCCATACCTCCCAAATGGGGAGCTTTATAGTGAGCAGGGGAGGTGTTTTGTGTGGCACGCGTATGGTGAGAGAAAGTTGAGGGGTTTGTGAATGTGTCATGTTCTCTATGTTGGAATTTTTTATGTAAAAGTTGGCGACTTATGCGCATCAAGGCTCTACTTTTTTTCGCCTTCTTACTACCCATTGAAACCCTTGGCATTACATTTCCGGAGGATAATTTGTTTGTGTGATGGGCAAAGTGGAACCAAGATGTCTGATTGCCTACATCAAAAGCTCTGCTATTGTGAATAATATATATAGATGACAAGACACAACTTTATATACAAATACATCACACTTTTGTTCTCGTTCCTTTGTCCTGAACTTGTTCAAATTGCTGATTTAACCTCCTATTTTGGAGTGTCTTTCATTCTTCGAAATCTTAGGACGAAGCGTTAAAAATGAATCATGACCAAATATTTGGCTAGGATTTCGAATTAATGATTTGGTTAACACTTAGGGCAGAATCACATTGACAGTAAAATGCTCACCGTCACCGTCAAAGCCCTCACCGTATTTCGTTGATTTACGCATTTTCATTGCAATTCTTACGCAAATTTTTCATTACGATATTACCTTGTCTCATACTCGGTGGCACTAGGTGAAAATAGTATAAGAAAATTGAATAAATAAAGCGAAAATACGATAAACGGTAAGCAAAAAAAATCTGTAGAATTTTTTTGCTACAGTTTTTCGTACAGTTTTTTTACTCACCGTTTATCGTATTTTCGTTTTATTTCTTCAATTTTCTTATATTATTTTCACCTAGTGCCACCGAGTATGAGATAATGTAACACGGTAATTGAAAATTTGCGTAAAAATTACAATGAAAATGCGTAAATCAACGAAATACGATGAGGGCTTTGACGGTGACGGTGAGCATTTTACTGTCAATGTGATTCTGCCCTTATTGACAGTTTCGTCCATAATACCTAAATTTATTTAATGTAGGGTCAAAAGAACACCCTTCAACAGGGAACTTTTGTCAGAATTTTGAAATTTATTTAATGTATTTAATAAAATGTAAGTAATACGACTTTTTTGTAGTAATATAGCTTTACCTAAGAATCCCAAATAATATATAACCAAAATAATAGGTCCCTACACAAGTTCTTAAAGTATCGATAGGTGGTCCTTTCATCCTAGGCTAAACTGGTTCAGTTTAGCCTTGCTAGACGTTTTGAACAGGTTTTAAGAGTGAAATTGATTAGTTCGTGGCGGCCCAAAATTCAAATGGAAATCAAATTTCCGTTTTAGTCAGTGCGTTCAGTCTGTAAGTTGTACACTTAGAAAAGTAAATGGTTCCTAAAGGTCCTAAACAAATCAATAAGAGCAAAAATGGTCTATTTTTGCTTTGAGTGGTCAGCAAATCAAATATTGACGTAAAGGAGGGAAGCTCATCTACATTTAAATCGATGCTTTTTCAGATATTTCTAAATAAAACTGGGGTTAAACCGGTTCAACTCAATGTAATTGAGATAAATAAAACAATTGTGGATTTCAATTAAATTATGGTTAGGTTCACTTTCATTTAGAAATATGTGAAAAAATATCGTTTCAGTGTGTGTGTGTGCGGTAGTGTAGCCCTACCTCTCTCTGGAGGTTTAAAGGGAATACTCACCAATTTCGACATAATTGTACTATTTATTTTATACATTATTTTTCTGGAACTAACATTTATTTGTAGAAAAAAGTAATTCAGAAGTTTGATTTCAACCGCTTGAACATTACGCGAAGTCCTAATTACTTGACTGCATCTCTTATACAATTCTTAGATAAATTAATGATTTTTTACAAATACGAATATTTTGTGTTTCATTTGTGACCATTCCAAATTCTTCTTTAATCTCTAAAAAGAAAATATCCAGTATGTATGTAAAACTTAATAGACGAAAATATTTTCTTGTGGTGAGAAATCCCTTTCACATTGTTAATTAACTAGGTCAGAAAGCTCTTCATTATTGCTCGACTATCTCTTCCACTATAGACTTGACATCGATTTTACAGAAAAGCTCTCTTCTTGCCCCCATCGAGAGGGCCCATTTTGTGAGTCAGTGTAGGGAGATTATTATCGTACCAATTTATTTGAATTTAGCCTCGTCTCAATGGGATACGGAACTCTCAAAAATTGCTCAAACCGGCAACTTTCTGAGCGAAGTTTTATAAACAAGTACAACCCCTTTTTGGTGGGCCGCGAGTTTACCATTGCATGTCGTCATTAGAGACCTGATTAGGGAGCTTTTTTCCGGCTTCATCATGTGAAGAAGAGGTCCAAATGGTTTCAGAATATGTAATTTAAAGAAATTTGAAGCGGTGAAAATAAAACAGCAACAAAGAACAGACATAGTCTTTTATGAAATATCTCTAGAGGAAGATAATAGTTTGCCAAATTTCTTCAGATTTCGACCAAAACTATCAAAACTTCTGCCAAGTAAGGATTTAGTTAATTTGAGACAATCTTTATTCCAGTAATGTCTGGTATATGGTGAAAGCACTATCTCTTTAGTTTTTCTTCCTCATTTATTCAACCAAATGTAACTCCATTGTGCTGCGAGATAGTACAGTGATTAATTCACAGTTCAAAACTCTTCATATTCCTGATTTTCAATTATGCTAGATTTTTTTTGCAACCCGCCCTTTTCCCACATTTCATCAAATGCTGCATTTGACACTATTCGTGAATACACAGGCCCATTGTGATATATATTCTCTTTAGGAATGTAGAATAGATTTTGTGAAAAGCTCTTGGGTGCACTTGTGAAAGTTTCTTCTATGCTGGGACACAATTAAAGCACCGCACAATTGAAATGGATAGTGAAATGGTGAAATTGTAATGATGGAAATTGTGCCAATTTGCATTGTCTCTTGTGATTCTTCATAAGATCATGCGGTACGAAATGCGGATGGGCTGAGTCCCCAAGAGATGTACATGACTATCATCACTGAATACCCCAATTCAATTGCAAAATCTCATCCTGGCCTCTCAAATAGTGCGGAAAATTTGTGCTTACAGAGAGTATTCGAGTAATGGGTTAAGCACCGTTTGTGGGAAGTGGTTCAATTAGCAATTCACACGTAATTTTGAGGACTTAAAAGAGTGTTTAATTGATTTGCTTCAAGTTATTAGGTTTATAGCTTTATCTATCTTCCTTGCTACAATATGGTTTATTGCTCGACCACTAACTCTACAGAAAAGCTTAAGATCTTGCTTGTCAATTTAGGCAAATCATACGGAATTATTTTGGACCAATTTTAGGACTAATATGACCAGAAGAAAAATCTGAAGCTGCCCATATTTGATACCGGGATCTCACAGTCATAGATATAGAACTCTACCAACTAATTTACTGAGGCTTAAAATAAACTGTTTCTAAACGGTCAGTGGTAGCGAGATAAAGTCTCACACTAAGTTTAAAAGAGATGGCAAAGCGTCCCAGCTTTGCGGAATGCTCGAACTAACGAGATAAAGCTCACCGTGAATTATTTTTTTTTGCATAATCTTTTGGTATTACTGATCTACTGGAGATCAAATTGATTCTTAAATCACAAAGGCATTTGAAAATAAAAAAATCGGCATTTAACCGACTCATTACCGATGAAGACCGATGCAGCCGAGTTCAAAATTTCAATACCTTTCCAAAAAATCAAAATTTAACCAAATTGGTTGAAAATTGAGCCATCCAAAGTGGTTGACCTTTGATCTTCAATGATTCAAAATGTCGAATTTTCCGGTCATAGGTATGTTTGGGCGAAATGTTCGCCTAGACTAGCTCTAAAACATATCCAAAAATCATTGAAAAAGCTTGGAACAATTTTGAGAAAACCCGAAAAAACATTATTTTTATGGAATATTAATTATTGGGGATGTAAAATTATTCAAAAATCGGTACTTAACCGGTTCATTACCGATGAAGACCGATGCAGCCGAGTTCGAAATTTCAATACCTTTCCCAAAAATCTAAATTTAGCCAAATTGGTTGAAAAATGAGCCTTCCAATGTGGTTGACTTTTGATCTTCAATAATTCAAAATGGCGAATTTTCCGGTCATAGTTATGTTTGGGCGAAATGTTCACCTGGACTACCTCTAAAACATATCCAAAAATAATTGAAAAAGCTTGGGCCAATTTTGAGATAAACCAAAAAAACATGGTTTTGGTGGGAATAGTGGGGTGGGGGTGGGGAGGGAGATAAAAACGTCGAGAGATTTTTTTTATTGGGGGTCATCGATATCGGAAGTCGATATCTCTTACCGTTTAAGCTCCAGAACAGTGACAAGTTGAAAAAAGGACGATTATAATAACTGCTCTTTCTTTGAGTTCGAGCAGTAAAATAAAACAACAAATTTAATATTAAATTCTATATATTAATCAGTAAATTATATGCAATTATTATTGGAAATTGTGCAATGTTGACGTGATCTTAACTCTCTGGTATGCGTTTTAGACTCTCATGACACTCAAGAAACAGCCACTTCAGGCTCAGTATCCTTACCCCTCGTTGGAACTTCTAGTTCTGAAGATTGAACCATTGTACACTGAGATGAGACCTTAATGTAACCTATCTTCCTATCTATCTAAATATGACTTGATAAAATTGTGATATAGGGGAAGGCTTTCAGGCTTCGCACACACTTTGGCTTTGAACTCTTCATAATTTTTCTATATTTCTTTAATGAATTTGATCTATCTTTATGGCAATATATTTTAATAGCTAGTCTTAAAGTTTCACTTCCTAAAAAAAACAATTAGGGAAAGTGCCCATGCTTGATACCATTGGAAGCTTCGTAATGACTAAATTTTTCCTATGTTTCTCAATAAACGTGACTCTGCTATATATTTTAAAAACTGACTACTTTCTCATAGTTTGTAAAATATGGTTACGAAGAGTAACATATATATTGTGAAACATAGAAAATTTAGTCATTACGAAGCTTCCAATGGTATCAAGCATGGGCACTTTCCCCTAGGTCAGATTCATTAAAGGAATTTTGAAAAAATAAGAAATGTTCGAAACTAGAGTCCGTGCGAAGCTTCAAAGCTTTCCCCTACAACGGGTATAGGTAAGGTCACTTTATTATTTGAAATTTATTTCATCATGGCCTTTTCCCAAAAACTGATCCTGAACTATATTGATTTTCCTGTTTAACTACTTGTTTTTAAAATTACCTTATAGGGACCTATACAACACGTTACTTATCGTTGAAATACTTGTTTTTTTAACACGATTTTTTTGCATCTTGTGTTATAGGTTGGCAGCGGCTCAGGAAGCGGCGCTAGCGGGACAAGGCTCCACAAGCGGGGGGCACAAGGGGGCCCATCGCTTAGCTGATAGAATGGGCGGCCCAAGTAGTCAGGCGGGTCAGCCCCCGGCCGGGGGCGGACCCACCTCATTGTTTATCCTCACCGAGGATAACCCCATTAGGAAGTACACACGATTTATTATCGAATGGCCGCCCTTCGAGTATGCTGTGTTATTGACAATCATTGCAAACTGTGTAGTGCTGGCTCTGGAGGAGCATTTGCCTCACGGAGACAAAACCATATTGGCTCAGAAATTGGTGAGAATCCGTCAAAACTGAATTTATCCATTTCCCATTCACTAATCATATATTGTTTTACAGGAAAAAACGGAGGCCTACTTTTTGGGCATATTCTGTGTGGAAGCTTCGCTCAAGATCATAGCCTTAGGGTTTGTGCTGCACAAACACTCCTACCTCAGGAATATATGGAACATTATGGATTTTTTCGTTGTAGTGACGGGGTAAGTGACCTATTCTTAAATATTCATCATTCCTCTATTTCAAATTTCTTGAGTTCCAAAACATTCAAAATCAATGTATAATAACTTTTGAGGATTACTCTCATTAACAGAAAACCATTCATTATCCATACAAAAAGATACTTTAATGTAAATATAGGAAATTTATGAAAAAAATAATGATGTGATATGGTAAAACGGATACACTAATTATACTACTAAAATTTAATCAAATTCTACGACGCGATAACAGTTCTATGACGATCTTCGCTGAGGCAAATGTGGACGTTGATTTGCGTATGTTACGGTCCTTTCGTGTCTTGCGGCCACTTAAACTAGTCTCTAGGATACCAAGTAAGCGGTTCGAGGCAGCTACCCTCCTCACTACACGTTACCTTTTTTCTGTTTTTTTCGTATATTTTTTTCTCTGTAACTGAACGAGCTAACGAGATATTTTAAATATAGAAATATAACGATAGAGCGTCTCTTAATTGTGTTGTGCTAATTTGAATTTCCGTTTTAGCTACATTGAGACAAAACATATTATGTACTCCACCTCAGCATACTTAGAATGCTATATATAGACTTAAATATTGTCAAACAGGTGAGACAATTAGTGTCTCGATGCCTCTGGAATATACCAACATTAGTTAAGTTTAACATGCTAGTCTGATAGATGTTTTCAGTGATATTTATTCCTCAATGACATTGGCAGTGACCTCTATATACACAAGACTGTATGGTATACCCAAAGCAACAAAGACTATAATTTTATAAGATTATTTGAAAATAATATAATTTCTCTGTTTAAATTAAAACTCTCTGTTTAAAAATGTTTTCAAATTCTGTAACAAATTCTCAAAATTGTTCATCCAATATAGGGGTGTTTATTGATCTTAATTGACTTTTAGATTTACATCTTTTAAAAATATTATTAATTTTATTAATTCGTATAAAGCCCAAGTCAAATGGTTCAGCAACGTATAAAAAATCCAGTAGTTTAAACCGCTTCCATGTTTTTTTTAATAGCATTTTTTGAGGGAAGGTCTGATACGTTAGCGTTGAATCAAGACCCAGAAGGTCCGAAATACTTCTGGTTAATCCAAAAATATAGTCCATTGTTAGTTGAACCATTGAAGCTGAATGGCACAGTAATTGTGAAACTACATCAAGCCCTAGAAGACAAGGCATTTTTGGATGTGAAGACACGACTTCGTAAAGAATCAAAATTTCTTTTTAATGAGCCATTCATCAATTTATTTTATGTGAAAAGGAATTAGTTTTCAGTCGGGATCTTTTGTATCTAAATACTACTTATCTTAGACCTTAGAGTAAATAGACTCTTTTCATTGGAGCGAAAACTTAATGAAAAAGTGGATAAATAAGTCACTTTTAATTATTCCAAGCCGTTTTTCGACTAATCCTTAAGCCCTTAAGTCTGTAGAGAAACTAAAATGACCGTTCCTACATACAATTTCTGGTTTTGATATGACTTAGAACTACGGTTTCTGGGTTATGACTGACTACTCTAGCTTCATCTTGATTTCAGTTGGGAAAAAGGAGGGGTTACAATATTTAAATAGATGGCTTTATTAAGGGCAAGAAAAGAAATTAACTTTATTTATCAAAAATTCCTTTATCTCAGTCATAAAAATATGAAAGTAAAGAAAGATAGATTTTAGAGATTGGGTTTTGCCCTCTAAATTGAAATTAAATTGAAAACATGGAGCTACACATAAGTTTACAATAAAGATGATTAAAAAGACAAGGATGAGTATCTTTCTCTGAAGCGATGAATCTAGGGATTCCGGTCAAAATCCCGAAATCCAAAATCCCGAAAGCCAAATTCCAGAACGCCAAAATCCCGAAAACCAAAATCCCAAATTCTTATAGAAGTGTCATAGCTACTTCCACGATTGCACCCGCGTTTGCTGGAGGCAAATGGAAATTTTCTGTGTCTTGGGAAATTATTTTAAACATTTTCCTCTTTGTAATTTAATCCTTTTCAAGATTTTGAACATTCGGGATTTTGGCTTTCGAGATTTTGGCCTTTTCGAGATTTTGGCGTTCGGGATTTTGGCTGCCACCGGAATCTAGACTTCTTTAAAATCTCCCCGATGCCATGTCTGTGTCTCTTTCATGGACGGGAAGATGAGTTAATGGCATAGAAAATACCTTGATGAACCCCCTTTTAAGGGGCAGTAGTCGTCCCATCCGTGACGAGGATACGTTCCACGGGGAAATATCTGCCTGGAGGTCAACCACGATGCATAAAGGTTCCGTAAAATTGGAGGAATACCTCCCGGGCTGAATTTTCTGGCAACATTCAATTAAACTAGCTTAATTTTCTAAAGATGTGAACAAGAAAACGCGGCATAAAAATGAGATTAGGGAAGATTTGGGAGTTTGGGTTTAAGAAAAGATACATATTAAATCCATCTCTTTAGTTCCTGTTTGAAGAGAATAAAAATAATTTTTATCTCCCGAAGTATAGGATTAAGTGTAAAAATTGATATTTTTACTTATATTTTAATAATAAACAGTTTTTGATTAATAAGAGGGCATTTCAAGAAGCAGTTGAAAATGATAATTGTTATACATTCAATAAAAATAGTTAGTGTTGCTAATTTATCTTAATATCGGTTTACAAGTCTTGTATATAAAGGTGTCACTGCTTTTAGATAATGTTAAATAACTAGATGTGTTAAATTGTAGTAAATTTATAGCGATATACTTAATAAACTAATAATTTCTTGTTACAGTAGATAATTCCAAGAATATTACCACTACTCAATTTATAGAAATGATAGAGATATAAATATAACTAGGTGAAAAATCTATCATGTTATTCATTTAGTAATAGAAATCTCAAATTAGTTATCAAAATACACCGTCAAGGCGTAATTTTTGATCGATACTGAGGGTGAAAGGTATTATTTTTAGTGATGAACAGCGCTAGCAATAATAGTATTATTTTCTCACATTGTTCTTTTTCAGAAAAGAGGAAGTATGTAACCCATGTGATTCTTAGAATCATGTGGATTCTTGAGTAATTGTTTAAAAAAAAATTAGTAACCGTCTTGATAGAAAAAGTCAACTAATCTGGTATTGATTTAGAGTTTTTTCTCTCATTTTCGCTAGTTAAAAGCTTGATTTTAGATTGGCAATGAGTATTCTTTTCTTTTTTGTCATTTCACGTAGGTTCATCACAATGTTCCCACAAAAGGGGCCCGAAGTAGATCTCAGAACATTAAGGGCCATACGTGTTCTACGGCCCTTAAAATTAGTGTCTGGAATTCCTAGTGAGTAGAAGATTCTTAAAGATTCTTTCTAGCTATAGCTATTTATTACTTAATAACTACTGTTTCTATCTTTATTTATTTGTCACTATTTTCTTTTCTTCTTTCTTCCATTAACTTTTAAGTAGTTGTTTTTTTTACTTCCTCCATAGAAGATTTATCTAAAAAATTTGAAACTGTCATAACTCTTTCCTCAGTGTTTTTCTCAAATTACTAAAACAATATACTTAAAGAATTTATATTTCTTTTGCAAAATTTCAGGTTTACAAGTAGTTTTAAAATCTATAATAAAAGCAATGGCGCCGTTGCTTCAGATTGGACTCTTGGTGTTGTTTGCAATTGTCATATTTGCAATCATCGGATTGGAGTTCTATTCTGGTACTCTGCACAAAAGTTGTTATAGTTTAGAGGATATAAGTAAGTCTTTCACATTATAATGATATGAGTCTTTTATGTGTTCTTCTTTTTTAACTTTCCGTTAACCTCTCATTAGACATATTGATGTTTAATGAGTGGATATTTCTGGCCTAATCTATATTTATCCGTGTTTGATGTGAAAAGGTATATATAAAAAAGGCCATAGCTCATGTCGTGCTCTGTTTTTTTTTCTTAATGTCAACAGAGATAATAATTAAAGAAGGTGAGATGGCTACACCTTGTAATTCAGACAACGCAACGGTGGCCCCGGCGGGTGCCTACGTATGCAACTTCAATCAGAGCACCTGTATAGAACAGTGGGAAGGACCGAACTTCGGCATTACCAGCTTCGATAATATTGGTTTTGCCATGCTGACAGTATTTCAGTGCATAACTATGGAAGGCTGGACCGCAATACTGTATTGGGTAATTTGATTTTGTTTGAAAAACCAAAACCCGATCATTCGGCTAATTGTTTTTTTTTAAATTCTTTTCATGTGTGCAAAATTATAAGACTTGAGACGTTGTACAAATTGAGAATGGACAATATTGTACTTGAACATTTTCCTATACAGACTTTTTATTCTTCCTACACGTTTCTGATTAAATTTATATCCTAACGGTTCATATACCCGACTGACTAACCCGAAAATAGCTTTTAGGTTAAAGGTTCAATAATCTCATTTATGGGAATTCTCTGAAATAACAAGCAGAAGAACAGGATTTTAAGAGTCCTACAGAATTAATTATTCTTACTCAACCATCATAAATCAAAATTTCTCCACAAACTTACTTAAATTAGAAGTTTAGCCATATAGCTAAGCCTTGTCTGAAGCCCATATCAATATTTATGAACTTATTAGTTTAGAATAAAAACATTTATCCCTTATTTGCGAAAAGTTATATTTTTGTAGGATTTTAGAACTCATAGTAAAAAAAAACATTCCATTGTATGTTTTCATATCCACTCGTCAATCACTAAAGATACAGCGGTGAGAGATATTATACAGAGAAAAATATTTTGTAAAATTGTTCGTAAATGTTTGTGAAATCCTATGGAGGACTTACGAAATGCTCATGAATCATATAACCCAAAAACAAGTTTGTATTGTACTTATTTCGCAAACATTGTTCGTAAAATGATCATTTAACGAACATTTTTTGTACTTTTACAAACATTTGTTCGTAAACACAAAAAATGTTTGTAATTTTTTGTCATTTGTTCATACATTTTTATTTGTCTTGCAAAAATTTACGAACAAATGACAAAATTTTACAAACATTTTTTCTGTGTTTATGAACATTTACGAACAAATGTTTGTAAAAGTACAAAACATGTTCGTCAAATGATCATTTTATGAAAAATGTTTGTGAAAAAAGTACAAAATTTTACAAACTTGTTTGTTGGTTATACGATTTACGAGCATTTCGTAAGTCTGCCATAGGATTTCACAAACATTTACGAACAATTTTACAAAATAATTTTTTTCTGTGTAGTTTGTGATCTTTACCTTTCAATAAGTCATTCCTGGGAAGGGAAACGCAATCTTATAATTTTATCTAAAATGCGTACTATATAGGGTGGGGTCATCACTTAAGAACGTTATATACTCATGAACAGCTTGCAAAAAACTTAAATTCTTATGTAAAACAGATTTTTCAAAAATCATTAAATTGTTAAACACATAAACTATTTATTTATGATTTTTTGAAATCTGTTTTATGCTTTCCATAAGTGTATCATGTAAATATACAAATGATGACTCCACTCTACCCTTTAAATAGTTTTTGCATAATAACTTTATTCATCTAGTATTGTAGTATAAAATAAAAATAGATTACGGGGAAATCATCTTCCAGATGGACCCCTAGTAAAAAGATAGATTAGTTACTTTATATCAATTTGACATTCCCTTTACACGATAACGTAATTCTGACAAAGACTGACTAAGAAAATTACTCAATGTTGTGGTTTATTGGATGTATTTTTCATTTTAAATTATCTACATGTATACAAATTCATTTTTGAAGAGCTAGATTCAAAATTGCAAACGAAATTCCTCTTTGATTTTATATAATTGAGTTTAAACCAAATTAGTGTTTATTTTGAGTTGATATCTCTGTATGCAGAGCAAAATTGTTGTTCAAACAATCTCATAATTCAACAATATCAATTAAGTGTATTGCTTATCTACATTCCTGAACTTATGCACTTCATTCTTGTGTGTCGAAACCAATTGCGAAACTTTCTCTATCCTCCTCCTCTCGTAGGATGATGATGATGGAAATGTTGGATGTCTGTTGCTTCTATCGACACTTTTCTCTCAATGTGCTGTGCTCAAAAGCACGTGTTCTACTTCATAACAAATCTAATGGCATTTTGCTTAAATTTCCAGACCAACGATGCATTAGGTTCAACGTTCAATTGGATCTATTTCGTGCCTCTTATAGTATTGGGATCATTCTTTATGCTCAACTTGGTTCTTGGTGTTCTCAGTGGGTAAGTTGGTTTAACTTAATACCATATCTCTTTCCTCAAGAGACAAAATCCGATTGCGATAATGGGGGGAGATAGAAAAGGGAAGAACTATTGGGGATTGCATTGATTCTTCATCAACATTTTAAGTGAATTTTCCAATGAGCGTGCCCGTGTCGAGCGACGAGCTCAATTCCACAGATGTCGAAGTAAACAAATATTTGAGGAGTCTATGGTGGCTTATTTGGATTGGATAACAATGGCAGGTTATTTTCTTTCCCTACTCATCGTCCTGTTCAAAGGAATAGGACTCTACAGTTCTCTTTTTCTCCCCTAAGTACATCATCCTCAAACAGTCGAGCTCCCAGATATACAAATAACTTTGCTAGTTTGTACTACAGATATAGTGTAATTTATCCTGAGTAGTTTACCTCTTTGCCTAGCCCAAAAAAATCACAGGATGTACAACTCAACGCAAACTTTAAATTTAATTTCAAGAAAATTAATCAGTTTAATAAAACTTGCTTTTAAAATCATAATTTAAATTTGTTTAATACATTTTATTACAAATCATGCATTTTGTTTAAAAAAAATCTTGTTTTGTTCATTTTTAACAAATCTGTTGACTGTAAAATATTTTTAAAAAAAAACTTGTTTGTTATTTGCTTTAAAAACAACAAATTGGGTTTTGATAAACCAGAATTAATTCGACAGACAATATATTGGCAGAAAATTCATAATCAGTAGGGGGATTCTATAACATTATGACAATGTCATATGACAAATTTACTTCGCAAATTCGAGATCACGACAGCATTAAGAGCCAGTGAGCGTTAAATGGCGATTGCAAAGACTTCCATAGAGAATTGATAGGGGAATGTTGGTATGGTTCGCACAGAGTGAACCTTCAAACATCGCAAATTTTCTTTTTGCTAGGGGAATGTTGGCATGGTTCGCACGGAGTGAACCTTCAAACGATGAGAATTTCCTCTTTGTTTGAAAAGAGCTAGTTCGTAATTTCTTAGCCATAAGATAGATAATTATTAAGTTCATGAGACGAGATGAGAAATAGTAAGTTAGCTCTTTGCAAACAAAGAGAAAATTCGCATCGTTTGAAGGTTCACTCTGTGCGAACCATACCTACATTCCCCTATAAGATATAGTTCGTCATTTCTTAGCCATAAGATCGATCATTATTAAGCTCATGAAACGAGATATGAAATAGTAGTTCAGCTCTTTGCAAACAAAGAGAAAATTCGCATCGTTTGAAGGTTCACTCTGTGCGAACCATGCCTACTTTCCCCTATGAGTCGATATTTCAAATATTTTTCCGAATTTATGACATTAAAAATTTAAAATTTGTCATATGTTATAGAATTTCCCTATAGATTAAAGTCTGTGTCTCTTCTATATAATAGGTATGCTTAGGCTTAAAGTACCGTATTTAAACCTTTCTTTGATAACTTGTGCACTGCAATTTTTCGTTACCTATTTTACTGCTAGAACTCAAAGACGGAGCAGTTATATAATTATTTTTTCCCAACTTGACACCTCTGTGGAGTTTAAACGGTAGAAGATAACAACTTCTAGTCTTCGGTGACCCCCAATAAAAAAAAACAATATCTCCAGACGTTTTTTTTTCTTCTCCCCACCCCCTTTATTGCCTCAAAAACCATGTTTTTTTGGTTTTTCTCAAAATTGGCCCAAGCTTTTCAATGATTTTCGGCTATATTTTAAAGGTAGTCCAAACGAACATCGTCCAAACATACCTATGGCCAGAAAATTCGCCATTTTGAAGTATTGAAAGTTTATCACTTTGAAGGGCTCACATTTTAACCGATTTGTTTATATCATATTTTATATTTGGATTTTTTGGAAAGATCTGAACTTTTCTTATCAACTGAATTTCTTATCAGTACTTTCTAATTCGACAAGTAATATCGTACTTGTGATTAATTTTCCCGTTATATTTGCACGTAGGGGAGACCGGGGCAGGATTAGCTACGTATAGCATTAGATAGTGGTATCTTATAGTTTGCATTTGAAGGAATATTGAGGAAACCACTCTGTATTCTAAATATATATTTCCCTTCCTACAAAGATTTTTTGTACAAATTATACGCAATGAAAAATTTCATTTGGTGGCTAATTCTACCCCGGTCTCCCCTAAGTATGTTACTTCTTAACCAATTGTCTAGTTTAATATTGTTTTTCGATTTGCGAATGAATTTAATCGGTAATAAATCAGTATACACCCAAAAAACATGAAAAGAGATAGCTAACGGATAGCTCTATCTAGTAAGTTCGAACATTTTTTTTTACATTTCGTGAAGTGAAGTTAAATGATAGTTTATTCTTGACAAAATTATGATTTTAAACAAACGGTTGCAGAGTATATCATGGGTGCAATTCTGAAGAGCTTCTAGTCACGACTAATAGCTTTCTTACTACTAGCTATAGGGGAAAGTACTCTTCCTTCGAACGTTCATGCCTTCGAATAATGTGAATTTTTGTTACGTTTCCTAATAGATTTCCACATTGATTGTTATATAACTATCAATAATTGATGACAAGCTAACTAATAGTTAATAGAAATGTGTAAGTGTCTTAGGAAAAATGAAAGAAAATTCACATTATTCGAAGGCATGAACGTTCGAAGGGAGAGTACTTTCCCCTACATTTTTAAGAAAAATAGGAGTATTTTAGTATTTTCTGTACATAAATGACATTTGCTAGGGATTATGGCCTGTACGCACTAGAGAAATTTATGTCCAAATTGAAGAGTTTTTCTTACGCAAGCGTAAGAAAAGCGACATAAATTTCTCTAGTGTGAAGAAGGCATTAGAAGAAATGGGGAGAGGAGTCAGTCTTGATTTGACCATGAATACGGGAGAAAGAAGCTCCGTGATCTGGGCCCGTTGGGAATGAATAATTGGTTATTCCAGGGCTCAGTGTTATACAATTTAATGTACTGAAATTACTGAAGGACTGGTATTTCTCCTAAAAATGTATAGTTAGTAGTGAGACTTACACTCTTTAGGCTATAGATGTTGTTTTTTAATATATATTAATTTATTAAATGTTAAATTTTTGAGTTGTACTTCCTTTGGAGCCCCGATAACCTATACTGACGTTTGCTAAGATGTTGTAGAATTGTGTGTATTTGTTTTGAGAAAAAAAGTATCTTTTAAACGAGCCTCCAAAAACTATAAAGATATTTAAAGACATTTAAAAAGTTTCTGAGGAACAGTAAGTACTTGCAGCTAAACTAGTTAAATCGTTTTGCTGGGTATCAATAGAGAGATTTTTAGGTTTAATACGGAGGGTCTAAACTAAATTCGCCAGCAAATGATGGTTTTTATTTTTAGAAATGCATATAATCCATAGAATGAAATAGATAATACATTTTTCAGTAAATATGGGAATGAGTAGAAGAGACTGGAACTAAAGAAAAATTTATATTTTCTGTAAGAATTTTCTGCTAATAATCCTCTACGGTTTAATGGGCACAGGGAAAAAAATAAGACGTGTATGCTGTTACTCATCTTAGGTTTTGTGTCATCTAGTCCCCCTTACCTCTTTCATTAAACATTCTTTTCTAGAAAGAAAATATTTAAGAACAGTCTAATTTGGTTATTGCCGGTTCAGCCCAAGTTCTCCCTACATATGGAGTAGTACTATATTTTCGACTACTACGAAGAGAATTCAAGATCAACAATATCGGAATCGGAGCACGTGCTCAGTTGCTAATGATTTCTCATTCAACTGAGTTAAAAAAAAAGTTTTTAATTAGGCTAAAAATCTCCTGCTGAGTAGAAAACTATTGGCACTGTATCTTTGTTTTTTGTAGTGAATTTGCGAAAGAACGAGAAAAAGTTGAGAATCGTCAAGAATTCCTAAAGCTTCGACGCCAGCAACAGCTAGAAAGAGAACTCAATGGTTACGTTGAGTGGATCTGTAAAGCTGGTAGAGTACCCTAAGCTTTTATTTCCTATCATTTCCCATTTAAGCTTATTAAAAACTTGCCATAAATCTTGGTGCAATTTATTTGAATTAAAATTGACGAAATTTTGTAAAATTAACGCACAATTTTATATCTTTTCCTAACAGAAGAAGTAATCTTAGCTGAGGAAAGGACAACCGAGGAGGAGAAAATGCACATAATGGAAGGTAAAATTGTTACCATAGTGATAGAGAGTGTGCTTCTGGTCACATGCGCACCAACATTGTGAGATGCTTTCGCAGAAAAAAGCTCCTCTTTCCACTTTTGCTCTTTTTCTGTGAATGCTTCCGTAAAGTTGTGAATGTCAAATACTCAAAAAGAAAAAAAATTCCCCTCTCTTTTCCATGCCATTCACATTGGGATACCTTGCGGGATTGTCCACAATCACAATATTTGGGTAGCTCGGAGGCGCGCTGCAGCGAAACGGAAAAAACTCAAAAACTTGGGAAAATCCAAATCAACAGATACTGAAGAAGAGGAAGCTGACGAAGACTGCGCTGATGACGGTATGTGTTGTGGTTAGTCGTATTTGAATACCTAGCGTTCACGAATTGGTTCGTTATCAATCAATCCAATCCAATTCAATCATTTATGATTGGTGGAAGTGTCCATAATGTTACATACAAAATATATTCCTACTATTTTATGTTCAGAAAAAAATATAACCATCAATGTTGCAAAACTTTCCAAAATTTCCACTTCAAAAATTTCTCTCTCTCTTTAGTTGTTTTTTTCTCTTATTTTTCTTAGTCAAAATTTCGTTAGGCAAATGCTTCTTTTAGTTGTAGATGAAAAGAATGTAAAATAAAAAAAATGAAAAATATGAAAAGAAGAGTTAGAAATAGGTTCTTGCTGTGATGAAAAGCTTCTCATGTCATTTCTTTTTGCAGTCGTTAAACGAAAAAAAGGTAAACGGAAACCCCAGTGAAAAAGGTGTTCAATAAATGGCAGGAAATATACGTAAAGAAAGATCTTTTGTCTTATTTTGAAAAAACTTTAATGGTTTTCTATACTGCAAATTCCCTATTTTATTGCTAAAGTAACGAAGAAACTAAATATTAATAAGAACGCATTGTCATGGTAAAAATTGCCATATTTCAATAGAGGGTGGCCTTGTCCCTCAATTTTTTTTAAATATTTAATGTCTCTAAAGATTTCTCATTCTGAGTTAACCCTTTAAGAATGACCTTCAAGAACCCTTTAAGAATGGGGACACCAGTGTCCCTAAAATAAAAACTGATTTTTTGGAGTATTTAGAGGACAAAATAATTTTCTGTAGTCAAAAAAGTATTTTTGTTTTTGGGACACCGGGTGTCCCACTCGTCTTTTTAAAGGGCTAACAACTAATATTCTATATATTCTAAGATCATATCAAAATTATCAAAATTTTTCAGTTTCATTTAATTTATTGTGAAATATTTTCCTGAATTCCGAAATAAAGATTCATTCGCTTCTAAGAGCTGGTCCCAATTGAGGTCGCGGAATAAAGAAAAAATAAAGATTTAACTTATACATACTTATGTTAAGTTTGAAAAATAAAAATTTTGTATCCTGAGTTACAGGCTTTAATATAGACGTTTTATATTTTCAAAAACAGTTCGGAAATTAAAGAAAACTTAGACAATCAGACTTAAAGAACAGATCTAAAGATTTAATTAAATATTTAGTGTTTAGTGTCAAGAACAAAAAATCTTTAAATTAAAATCTTTAATTTGTAAAGGTTTAGAGCGTCTTAACCTTGGTCCGAAAGATAAATTCAAAAATTAATGACAAAAATTTTTGAAATATTAATTTCAGTGTTCCTTATTGTGAATTTTATTACGTTTTGACTTAAAATAATCAGAAAATTGATACTTTCAAAATAGAAAATTTTAATAAAAAACACGAGTCAGGTTTTATAGGTAGCTTTAATATTTTTAAAACTAAAGGTTTATCTCGAAATTGAGGATTGTTTCAAAATATTAAAAAAAAATGATTTGGGTCTTTAAAATTAAAGATTTTTATTGAAGAATATAAATCAGGTTTTAAAGATTGACTACATTTGAGAGAAAAACGGGGGTGCGATTAACATTTTTTCCTCAACTTTAACACTTTTTAGGTGTAAAAATATATCAACATTTTTTAATGTTAATTTTACACCATTTTAAGCGTAAAATTAACATGAGAAATGGTAACTTTAACCCCTAATACACCTAAAAAGCATATTAACACCGATTTCGGATCAATACTTCAGGGTAAAATAAACATTTCCGGAATGTTATTTTAACTTTTTCAGTTTTCTCTCAATGTATGAAATTGAGTTTATATCGGTTATCTCTTATCAAAAATGTTCATAGGGAAGAGCCTGACTTGTTATAAAACCGTCCTGACTTATGATAGTTCATGTTTAAAAAACACAAGAACATAACTTAAAATTTGTGAAAAATAATAAGCAAAAATACATTAAATTAAGATTTAATCTCCTCTACTTTTGTTTTTTTAGTTATTGATTGAAATGTTGAATAGCCGAGTAAATTAACAATTTCTACCATGACTCTGCGAATTATTTAATTTATTTTGCTATTTATAATAAAAGATCACCAATTAAATCCCTCTAGTGTTAATATGCAATCGAATAGATTTCTATCATAGATGGATAATAATATTATAATTATATTACAAAGAAAGCTGAATAAAATTGATTTGTAACTAAAATGATACGCTAAATGATTTATGGCGAAAGTATGAGTTGAATTTTTTGTCGTTCATATACGCAAAACTTGTGTGAAATAAAAAAAAACCTGAAGTTGACACCAATTTCCCCAAATCTGCTCTTGCACTGACCAATTAGCAATTTATAAATTAATGGGAACCACACAGGAGAAAAAGTTTCTATTCCACTTTCCAAGTAACATCGCTAAACACTTTTAAGTGAAAATGTTCTAAGAACGGCCAAATAACATTACTTAAAACATGAGAAAATTACAGTAATAATTAAAATAAATTTTTAATTTTATTGAATTTGATTAAAATTTAGAAAATAAATATTTGCAATGATGTTTTACGAGGTTTATTAATATTTTTCTTGCTTTAATTGGATATCAAGATAGTTATGAAAAGACGTGTATAAAATTGATATTAAAAGCTAATTAATAAGATTTAATATAAGTATAGATGATAATTGTTTGACAAACCTCTGTAAACATTCTCGCAAAATTTACTATTTATAGTATAGAAGAATAAGAATAAAGGGGTATATCATTGAAACAATATTACTGTATTCAAAATATTTGAAATATTCAAAAATATTTTAGTTATTCGCAATATTCGCGAAACATTCCTAAAATATTCATTATATTATGATTGTTCAAAAACAAATTTGGTGTATTAAAGAATATCCACATTTATTTGTCAAATTCATCAATGAAATACTCTTTTGGAAATATAGTAAAATTATTTCCTTATAAATGTTTTTTCCACTAGTTTGTATTCAATTTACAATTTTATAAAATAATTTCTTCAATCTAATTATAGATAGTTTTTCATGTCTTCTTTATAATCATCGCTCTGTAGATTTTTATTAGAATTTTTGCTTTCGAACACCATTCTTCATTATTTCTATAGTTCTAGTTCCTATTAAGTTTGTTTTAAAGAATTCATTACCTTTTACTTAAACTGTAACATTTAGTGAAATATATAAATAATTTTACTAAAGAAAATATTTGATCAATGATATGTAGATGAAATTCCTTAAGACCGCAAAGTAAATAAAAAAAGATTGAGAAACTTAACTTAACTTTAATTCTTTAGAGAATTTCTTGTAGCATGTAATATCCCTACTGAACCGTATTTGAATGAGTTTTTCATTGCGTCTCAAATGCGAAATAATGTTGATTTTCTTTGCTCACGATTCATGCAAATGTCGCTGTGCAGAAAATCATTAATTATTCCACTATTTGGCGCCATAGTATTGTCACAGGCAATTAACATTTCTTGTACTCTTTTCAGGATATTTAAAATCAAAAGTGAAATCACAAGGTCGCTGTAAAGGATTCTGGAGAGCTGAGAAGAGATTTCGGTTCTGGATACGACACACAGTGAAGACACAATGGTTCTATTGGTTCGTTATTGTTCTTGTATTCCTCAACACGGTTTGTGTTGCTGTAGAACACTATGGACAGCCAAAGTGGTTAACATCATTTCTCTGTAAGTTGAAAATATTCATTTACAATTTAATCAAGGCAAAAAAAGAAATAAGCAGTTGAATATTTAATTTTGGTCAGTATACAAAGCCGAAAACTTCAAAAAATAGGTTTCATTTGTAGGTAAATTGAGAAATTCTCTATTTTTCCCAAAATTTGGGAGGTAATTTCACTGCTTTTATTATTTCATTACTGACTCTACTTAACTTTCTACTGCTTATTTGTTTAGTGCCTTAATTGTTGTGTGTTCCAGTGGAGATTGTTGTAATTTAATATGTAAAACAAATTCACTTGCTGAATTTGATATTGAAGCCTAAAGGAAGCAAATATCAAGAAATAGGCGATTTCATTCTTGAATTCTTCAAAAATTTTCAACTTAAGAAATACTTACATTAATTAAATATTTGCTCCTATAAAATATTTTACAACCGCCATATGTGTCTTCATTATCTGGAGCAATAAATGCTTTGAATTTTAAACTTAAGCCAATCCAGAGAACGCGAAAAAACTAAAATATTTTATAGAACTTAAATATTGAATTATATGTGTACAAGACTTTATTCGTTGTATATTGTTCAGATGAATAATATTGAAGAAATAATTGGGTTGCTGAATACGGAATTGTTCTATTTTGAGAATTTTTCTATTGTCTCCTTATGCCATTAAATCTAATCATTCTACTTTTTACTGCTTAGCAGCACTTTGAGAGGCACTTAGAAAACTTATTCTTTTTTAGTTGAAGGATTTGCAAATATTTGCTCTCCATTTGCTCCGAAATAGTTTACAAACAAATCATTACAAACACAAATATATTTATATGTTTTCTTGGGATATTTATTAAAGAGTCTTATTCGACAATTGTTAACCCAGTTGATGGTCATACCTGTCAATCCCAATACTCTTTTTTCCTCAAAAATCTTAGACACTTACGTGTAGGCGGATACTAAAAGTAGATGTTATACATACATATATTAAAAACGTAAACCGTAAAGCATTTAAAATAATTACACTGTTCACGAACAGATTGCATTAAAAACAGTCACGCTTGTAACAAGGAGACTCGATAGGTACTTCATGAATTAAGAGGGTTCACGGTTTAATTGGTAAGAGCGTTCGGCTCTTGGGCGGTGAGATCCCCGATCGATTTGACTGTCGCAGTTGATTGAAAATGATTGAAAAGTCTGAATGGACATTTTTCACGGAACATTGTAAACTGAATAATCTTTTGAACTGAACAATGTATAAAATCATATATATATAGTCCAGTACATCAAAATAAATATTATATAAATATTCATGCATAAGGTTAGTATCACATTGAACAAAAAGACCCCTGCACTCATGTTCAGAAACATTTCTTCAGAATGTTCAGCCACAGATATACCTTGCACAATTTTTAAAAGTAATTGTTAGGGAATAATTGATGTTACTATTCGGCAAAAAGAAGAACTTTGAACCGGAAAGTGGTCTACAGGTTTACTATAGTTTAGATCAGTTCCCGAAGTTCATTCATCCTTAATTTTTATTCTAAGTCAAAATTTCCCGAAAAATCTTGATTGATAAGGATTTAGAGAATTTAAGCCATATAGGTTTGAAGTCAACATAATTGTGAAGAAAGAAGTGTCAAGATCAAGCGAGTGTCACGGCGGGTGGGGGGGCTGTGATGTACTGCATTCGGGAAACGTCCGAGAGTGTAGGGACAAGCTCCCTACCTACCGATGAATCGAGCTTTGGACAACACAATTTTTTCAATGTTTTTAATGGATTTCAGACATATTTCTTTTATAAAAATTTGAGGCTTTAGACTAGTTATTAAGATATAATATTAGAACGAGACAAATTTATTTGAAACACATTAAAGAAAATGAATTGTTCCAAGCTTTAGTCATCCGAAGGTAGTGCGCTTTCCCTTATGTATTTGTTTCTCTATGCGTACAAATTAGAACGTTTTTGATAGAGTTTGACCGTTTTTACCGTTATCAGTTGAGTTATCTAAAAAAAGATGCGGACAACTCAAAGCCTTTACGGTTATCGCAATAAAGGGTTCTGGCTTCAATGGAGGCGCCTGGTCGCAGTGGGGGCGCCTGGTGAACACATAAAATCTAACTTTTACACTTCTTTAAAAATCAAAGAAAACTTTTATTCTTCAAATTATACACGGTAATCAATATATACAGATATTTTTTTATATTTTTCTGTATTTGGGAATCGTTTCTTTTGAGAATTTCTAACGGTTTAAGCAGGTTAAAGCTTTATATAGCATAATCGTTATTGGATTGAGACAAGTTTTGATTTATTTGTAAGGTATAGTTTAGACAACGAGATAGTTGAACTGATACTAAGGCACGCAAACCCGATCGACAGAAAAGATAAGTTCGCAGATTAAGTTCAAAACGATGAAAATTTAAATGAAGTGTTTTCTTCTGATTCAAAACCAAATCACTTGAAGATACCTAGTTCTCGATAACAGTATGGTTCGAGTTCTAGATTTTGAAACCATGAGCATATTCGAAAAAAATCGGTTTGCGGAAATTTCGTATTTTACATGTTCGTATTGCACATTTCGTATTACGGAAACTTTGTATTCTAGTACATTTCGTATTTTACCATTTCGTATTTCACATTTCGTCTTTCATACATTTTATACAAAAATTGAACATTTCGTCTGACATATATTTTACGCATTTTACACAAGCATATCAACCAATAAAATACGAAATGTAAAATACGAGGTTTGCATACCCCGAAAAAATCACATTCGACTTTAGTAATTCAAAGGTTTTCTCTACAGAGATGAAAATGGCTAATTATGCGATATTGAGGGTCAATCATCAAGGAAGAGGGAACAGATTGAATTTTAGATTCTTTAGATGATCAAGAATGGAACTCTGATTAATGTTCTTGTTTTAACTTTTAAGACGCAAGGCGGTGCAGAAATGTGAAGGTCCTCATTAAATCTTGTTGAAATTGAAAGATAGCACCTTCAATTCCTTGTTCTTCTATTTAAAGACTGCAATGAGGGCTTCTATTAAAAAGTTATCGTAAAAGCAATTTATTGTATTATACAGAGTAGAAGCGAACTTAGGGATCTATGTTTCCTTTGACAACCAGTACAAATCGGTAGTTTGTGATTTCTCAAAATGCATCCGAGCTGTAAGAAATACCAATGGATACATTCGATTGTATACGGGAACAGTGAATGAGTGTACCAAAATGACTTATTCCGTATTCAGTATCTCATTATTTGCATAAACGGAGACTAATGATTCTAAATAATTTGTAGATTACGCTGAGTTTGCCTTTTTGGCACTCTTCATGATGGAAATGTGGATCAAGGTATACGCCCTTGGTCCTCGGATCTACTTTGAATCATCGTTTAATCGCTTCGACTGTGTCGTGATCAGCGGTTCGATATTTGAAGTGATCTGGTCCGAGGTCAAGGGCGGTTCGTTTGGGCTGTCGGTGCTGCGAGCTTTGCGTCTGCTGCGGATCTTCAAGGTGACAAAGTACTGGTCGTCGCTGCGCAATCTGGTGATATCGCTCCTCAACTCGATGAGATCCATCATCTCACTGTTGTTCCTGCTCTTCTTGTTCATCCTCATATTTGCATTGCTCGGAATGCAACTCTTTGGTGGTCAGTTCAACTTTCCAGAGGGTACACCAGCTACCAACTTCAACACCTTTCCCATAGCACTTCTCACAGTCTTTCAAATACTAACTGGGGAAGACTGGAATGAGGTCATGTATCAAGGTATTGAGTCGCAGGGTGGACACAAAAAGGGAATGATTTATTCACTGTAAGGATCACTCAAATACTGTCTTTTTGCCTTTTTTATAATGATGATGGTTGAAGTTGTATACGATTTTAATGTTTCGTCTGTTGTTACAGATACTTTATCGTTCTGGTGCTATTTGGTAATTACACTCTGCTGAATGTGTTCTTGGCTATCGCCGTCGATAATTTGGCCAATGCCCAAGAATTAACGGCAGCTGAAGAGGAGCAAGTGGAAGAGGATAAAGAGAAGCAATTGCAGGAGCTGGAAAAGGAAATGGAGGCACTGCAGGTGTCAGATGGTTCACCACCGCGAATGGACATGGGACCATCTTCACCAACTCGTAAGAATAAAAAGAAGGAAGATGAGAAAAAAGATGACGAAGATGATATACCGGATGGACCTAAACCAATGCTACCATATTCTTCGATGTTTATTCTTTCGCCAACAAATCCGTGAGTCCTTTCTGCCAACTTTTCTATAGAAAATTTATTTTATTTAACAAATAATTTTTGCAGTATTCGACGGGCGGCGCATTGGGTGGTAAATTTGCATTACTTTGATTTCTTCATCATGGTCGTTATTTCATTGTCATCAATTGCTCTGGCGGCGGAAGATCCGGTTGAAGAGGAATCGACACGAAATAAAATTCTAAATCACTTCGATTACGCCTTCACGGGCGTCTTCACGATAGAGATGTTACTAAAAGTTGTAGATTTAGGTATAATACTGCATCCGGGCAGCTATTTAAGAGAATTCTGGAATATTATGGACGCCGTCGTTGTCATTTGCGCTGCTGTCAGTTTTGGTTTCGATATGATGTAAGTTAAAAATGCGTAATCTAGTTTTTAGGGGTAAAAAAATTATGTTCGTAAATTCGTTCTTCGCATATTTAAATCTAGAACGACGTTACTGAATGATTTTGATCACGGGAATTTCATTTTCGAAAATGTTTATCGCTTTGTCTGAAATTTGTTTCTTTACAAATATTTCCGGAAATAAATTAATAAGCAGGACAGAATTACGGACATGAAGTTTCAGCAAATTGGTTTTAGACAAAAGATTTTCAATTTTATTAACTTTTCATTTGTAAATTGTTTTTTACAGAGGAAGCAGCGCAGGTCAAAATTTATCAACGATCAAATCACTGAGAGTACTTCGAGTACTTCGTCCATTGAAAACAATCAAACGTGTTCCGAAGCTGAAAGCTGTTTTCGATTGCGTCGTTAATTCACTCAAGAACGTTATAAATATTCTAATTGTGTACATATTGTTTCAATTCATTTTTGCTGTAATTGCTGTACAATTGTTCAATGGAAAGTTCTTCTTTTGTACGGATGAAAGTAAACACACTGCCGATGAGTGTCAGTAAGTATCTCTATTCCAATGAATTTATTGGCATTTGAACGTATATTTTACAATGCTTCTGTACTTGTTTATTAAGGGGGTCATATTTTGTGTTTGACGGTGACGAGCAACTCCCACGACGGGAAGCTCGGATATGGTCAACACAGAGCTTTCACTACGACAACGTGGCGACAGCAATGCTAACGCTTTTTGCTGTTCAAACTGGTGAAGGATGGCCTCAGTGAGTAACAGCTGTATAATCTCAATTGCAGAATCTAAAGCGATTTTAAACCTTATCAATTTTTTAGGGTGCTTCAAAATTCCATGGCCGCCACCTACGAGGATAAGGGTCCAATACAAAATTTCCGCATTGAAATGTCCATTTTTTATATCGTGTACTTCGTAGTTTTTCCATTCTTCTTCGTTAACATTTTCGTGGCCTTGATTATCATCACATTCCAGGAGCAAGGCGAAGCTGAGCTGCAGGACGGCGAAATAGATAAGAATCAGGTAAGAATAAAATAAGACATAAATAATTTATTTTTGGAAATCTTCATATCTAATACTATGCAATATTTTTTTTATCATTAACAGAAATCGTGCATCGACTTTACGATAGGTGCTCGTCCACTTGAGCGATATATGCCAAATAAGAGAAATAGTTTCAAATATAAAGTTTGGCGGATAGTTGTATCAACACCATTTGAATATTTCATCATGATGCTGATTGTCTTCAATACACTGTTACTCATGATGAAGGTATAGTATTACAAATTCAAAATAATGCGACAGATTTTACTTTTATGAGCAAGCAGAAATGGAAAATGGTGACAATAAGAGGATTTGTGTAAACCTATTACATATCCTGACTTTAGGATTGTTACTATTCAAATCCTTGCCTGTGACATATATTAAGCTTGTTGCACTGACAACGGTTTTCCGTCGTATTGGTATTGTTGCTATGCAATAGAGAAATAGACTAAAGTACCGAAGGATCAAATAGTTTATATTCATTGAGGGAGGACATACGTGAAGATTATGTTTCTCGCATGACCTGGTTCCATGCTAAAGGATGCGATTTAGCCCTCAAGTTTAATACTATTATTGCTTAAAATAATAAATTTTGTAATCAAAATTCCACAAGTTTCTCAAACAATTTTAATTACTAACCTATATAACTTTTAAGAATTACAAAGAGGTATAAAAACAAAGCTATATGGGGAGCATGATCTTTACTTTGTCCGAATATATGTTTTTAAAAACATATTAAACTATCAAAAAAAAAATGTTTTCATATTCATATTATGAGTTAGGGGAAAGGCTAATAATTTTGTCCAGTTTCTTATTTTGGACACTTTGAGGATAAAATTGGACACTAAAAATAAATTGATTAAAATTATGGATTTTTATTCCAATACTTAATGAATAATGAATTCTATCTTAATATTTGTTCTTTTTGGAAGATTTTAACACTAAATACGTTAAATTTTGAAAGTTATTTGAGTTAAAATTGCTTTGTTGAAAATTCAGTGTGAGCAATTGCTTACGAGAAATATGACAGAACTTCGTATTTACTTCAGTCTTATTTAGCTGTGGTGAAGGACTAACAATGTTTCTTCGCTTTTTACGAGTGATGTTACTGAATATTGTGTTGATTCACGTTAGTGGAGATTTGTACATTTTACCTGAAGTGAGATTTGCTTTGTGAATTAGATTTTTCGTTTAAAAATGGGAAATTTTTTAAGACATTTACTAGTGAGGTGATGGTTCTTATTTTGAACAGGTGTTTTTCTCACAAAATTTCGTGAAGTTTTAGCTTTTGTGATGACTAGGTTGGACAAATGCCTGGAGAAACAAAGGAGCATCATCCCTACGAAAGAAATGTAGCGAGAAATGCCTTGAAAGGCTCCCGGAAAGGCTCCCGGAAAGGCCAGGGAATGAGCGAATCCGCACGTACTTGCAGTACCGAAGTCAACTCACTTTAATGAATGATATGGAAAGTTTCCGGGCTTCTTGTGACATTCTACGTATCCCTTACATGAACAGGAAGAGGACTTGGTAAGATTGGTTCATGAAATGAAGAACAATGGGCATCCTCTTGAGGCGGATTAGCTGTCCAAATTTACAGCCAAGTTGTCCAAATTAATAACCAAGTTGTCCAAAATAAGAGTCAAATTCACCTCTACATATCAATTCATTTTTAAACGTATTAAGACTAATTTTAGAAAAAAATAAGACGATAAATAGCTTGTCAAGTTTCTAAACAACCCTTGTGAAAAGAGAGTAACAAAAAAGTCAATTAGTATTGAAAATATCGCACTTCAAACTTGGAACATCGGTGCTTATAAGCAGACTGGATTAAATTATGAGCCTTTACCCTACCACATTTTTGTAAAATGATAGTGAATACTCTAGAATTTTACTTGTATCTCAAAGTTTACATTTACACAACTTACTTGAACTTTCGATGATGACTTTAAAAACAAGTAAAGTTTGTAGAAAATAACATATTACATATTCATGCAATTTTTAAACCATTCATTCCTCAAGACTATTCTTGATTATTAATTTCATTTTTGGTTCTATTTAACAGTATCATCAGCAGAGCAAGATGTACGAAAAGTCGCTGAAGTATCTCAACATGGGATTCACAGGGATGTTCAGTGTTGAGACTGTTCTCAAAATCATTGGATTTGGTGTAAAGGTAAGAGAATTTAAGCAAAAATTTTATCACTTTACTGCTTTGCATTTCTGATCGTTGTCCTTTTATTAGTCCTTAAAATTCGAAGTTTAAAACCTTACGCTGGAAAGGAAACATTAATATTGCCAAATGAAATCACTTTCAGTGTAAATTTCTCTTCTCTTCGGTTATGTCTCTTATAATGTTCTTAGCCCTATTCGTGACTTAGAAATTTTTTATAGAAATCCCCAACTTTTTTTTATCTCTTGGAATATTTTCTCAGATATATTTAATAACGTATTTTACTGGTAAGTCGTTGAAATGGCCATGAAGTCTTTAAAAAATTGTACAAGAAAAGTATCAATATAATTTCTGGTGTTAATAACGTTATTAAAAGAAATATCACAAATTTATGTAATTGTAATTTGCTTCCAATACATTCACAGGATACAATACGTGGAAGCGATTAGAAGTTCGAAATATTTGTATGTAATAAAACGTACTAATTGGAAAGAAATAGAATTGAAAATAGAGCAAAAACTATACGAAAAAGGAAAACAAAAAAATCAAAATTGTTTAGCACGCGATAAAATTGATTTTCATGTTTAGTAAATATTTACTTAAGTCAATTAATTAGTTTGATTCAAGTTAGTTAAATTGAATTTTCCGATTTGCTAGTTTCATGATGCATCACCTTTATTGCTTGACATCACGGTTCACATGAACTTGCTCTTCACATTTTTTTATTTCCTTTACATGGAAAATGCAACCTTTGAATGTGTTTGTTACTATCCTAAAATTTGTCATATTGGGAAGTGTGTAAGGAAATACAATACAATTTTGATCGGAAAGAATATCTGAGGGATGTACAATACGTTTCAAATTTATTTTACTAGCAATTCATTAGTGAATTTAGAATTCTTTATTTAGGATGAAGAATATATTTTATAAAGTTCGAAACCTTAAAAATATCCACTACACTTGTGGTGTGTTTTATGAAATTTAGGATATTTTAACTTGACTTTTAAGAGTTTTATTTGTACTTTTTACTGCTCAAACTTCACGGAGAGAGCAGTATAATTCCTCGATTTTTTCACCTCCTTAAAATTTCAACCTTCCACCCTCCGGAGACTACTTTTCTCAAAAAAAAGTTCGAGGTCAAGGGGTCATGTCTGGTCTAGTTGGAAGGTCTTGAAATTTTCGGCAAAATTGCACCGGTTCCAATCTGTTTATTCTAATTATACTAATTTTTATTCGAAATTAAATTATATTATCCTAAGTTATTTTGGGCAAGGTTTTGAGTGATTTATAAACCCATGGGCATGACATTTCCCATGTTTCTCATGTGTTTCTAGCGTGTCGAAAAAACTTTGGAGTTCATTCGGTGTTTTCTGTCATTGTGGAATGAATTAACAAAAAATATAAATACAAAATAAAAGCCAATTTAATAACGAAGAGGAAACCGAAAACCCCAAATTGGAAACCTACGTAGTTTCGGATATATCTCGAGAAATATGTACGAAAACAGGAAAAAATTTACACTAAAATTGGTCGAATTTTACAGAGCTAATGTCACCCCCCTGTATAAACCCGTTCAAATCAGTTGTGAACCGATAATGAACCGGTTATGAACCGATAAGTAATTTTTGCCCGAAAATCAATATTATTACTATTAAAATTATCTTGTGGAACCTGTTGAATGACTTACAAATCGGTTTCTAATCGGTTGAGGGCCGGTAAACTGTAAATTATGCGAAAGTACTTTTGATGGATAGCGTCTACGTCACGAGTTCGAGCACTTCGCAAAACCTGGGATGCTTTTCCACCCCTTTTTTATATAGTTTCAAAAATATAAATAACTTGGAGATTCACGTTCCTTCATCTGGAACTCCCTGAAGCTTTCACGCTTAATTCAACTTGCACCACTTGTAATAAACACTTTTTTTTCTTAATTTTCCAGAATTTTTTCAAGGATCCATGGAATATTTTCGACTTTATAACTGTGATCGGGAGTATAATTGATGCCCTCGTTTTGGAAATAGGAGTAAGTAAATTGAAAATCAGTAAGAATCTTCCAAAATCATAATTTGAAACTAATAAACTTTTGAAACTTTTAGCAAGAGAATTCTTTCAACGTTGGATTTTTACGACTTTTCCGTGCTGCACGATTGATAAAACTTTTGAGACAAGGGTACACGATACGAATACTTCTCTGGACATTCGTACAATCCTTTAAGGCTTTGCCGTACGTTTGCTTGCTCATCGCGATGCTATTCTTTATTTATGCCATTATCGGAATGCAGGTAATAATTTGCGATAATACACACCGGAGAGTTTATTTTTGTGCAAAATTACTATTTCTTTCCATTCAATCAGTTAAATTTCAATTGGTCACATTGAGAAAGGGCATTCAAAAATACATTAAAAAAAAAGATAATCTAAATTAAAATGAAAACGAAAAGGGAAATTATGGAGGTTCAAGTACAGAAAACATTTACACTTACATTTTTCTTATCAATTTTTGTAATAAATTTCATTGCATATAGATAAATCTTTTGATAGCATAGTTCAATTTCAGCTAAAGTTTTTTATTGATAAACAACGCAATAAAATTTTTAACTGAGTTAATTTTACGCATAAAGTTTCTATTATATACAATATTTAACTATTGCAATAAGATTAGAACAATCGCATGAATTTTTATTACTATTAAATAATATCTATACATTATTGCATTTTAGATAAGTATTTCACAGTTTATTATCTTAAATAATCATAATATTTTATTTATCGTTCTTTTTTTTTACTGAAAAATTATCAAGGTATTTGGCAATATGAAGTTTGATCCGGATACAGCACTGAATCGCCATAATAATTTTCAAACGTTCTTCGGAGCTCTTCTGCTGCTTTTTCGGTAAACCCATTCGTCGATGGTTATTGAGCAAGAGCAAAATTTAAGAAATAATTTCTAATGTATTTGACTTGCTATGTCGGTTAATTTGATGTACAAGTACCTAAAGGCATCATCTCGATAAAATATCCTTTAAATTTATTATTTGATTTTGAAAAACAAATAGCTGAAAAATTAGTTTAAATGTTGTGTTTTATCTTGAAAATAGATTTGAGATCGTAGTGTAAATTTGTAAAATATAGTAAAAATAGTTGTAAAGTTCATGTTAGAATTTGTGAGTTGATTGAGACTAAAAACAAAGAATTGATTGGGTTAGTTAGACACATAAAAAATCATTAACCAGTGCGATATCCTGCATTCAAAACACAAATCATCAATTAGTTATTTGAAACCAAAAAAAGAGACAGATCCCTCTTCAATTGGGAAAGTTTTCAAAAATGATTTTCGAAAAAAGATAAATAGAGTTCTGTTTCTTTTATTCCAGTAGAAAATATCCAAAAATTCCTCATGACATATTTGCAATTTCAATAAATTCTGCATAAAGATCATATGCATAAAATAAGATCCTGTAAGGTTTAAGGAAATTCCTCGTGCATGTTGTACATAGAACTTCAACATGTTATGTACCATTCTCTTAACAATGAGAATTTACGGGAATTGATTAAAATGATCAATTTGATTGGATATATGTTCCACACTATCAAGTAAATTTAAAATTGCAGAGTTATTCTAACAACGAAATTAAACAGCTCGATACTTTTGTAGTTTAGCATAACTTTTGTTTTTAAATTCTGTATTGAGCAAGAAAGTAGTAATGGGCATTCTTAGAGAGCTCCACCGCAAGAAAAATTAGGCCACTCCTTCTTTACTTGATAAGGTGATCAAATGTGTTTTTAATGTTCTATTGGTATTTAAAATGTTAATATGGCACTTCTAAATCGATCTTACAGATTTCTCGACATTTCCAGATTAAGGTAGTAAGTTACTTTATACCTGAATTCAAAACTGCTTCATTGCAACATACACAGCTACGTACTTCCTGGAGCATATGTGGTGCTCGCATGAAGTATAGACTGTAATGCGGAAAATAGACACAGGATTATCCTGGAGAATGCTCAGCTCGAAAAATTTGGCGGTAAAGGATCAGCCCAAACTATCATACACTGAAGATTAGGATCAAGGATTATCGTTTTTGCCTAAATTTCTATTAAATATGCTCAATTTGATTGTTGAAAGACTCTTTAAGTGTAATATTAATGGATTTTTCGTAGAAATAGGTGCACTTTGACCGTCCTATTACTCCAATGTTAATGCATTTAATGAGTTTGCGACATTGCATACCGTTACTCTTCATGTTTTTTCACCCAATTGACATTTCGAAAAGCACCCAAAAACACCCAAAGCACTAGTGCTGATCTTGTCTAATCCCCGTAATTTCCCTAGACCTCATAAATTTCGAAGATTAGTCTAATCCTCCAAATTATGGGCTAATCCGTGAGTATATCGACGCCAATCCTCATTTTTCAGGATGATCCCTAAGCCGATCCCTGTGTCTATTTTGGGCTTAAGCCCCAGACTTGTCGATTGCAAAATCCGGCGGATTTTTGATCATTTGACATCTTTTGATGCCACCTATTTATCCATGGAGATGGCCTACCCCTGTGCATTACAATGGGTCAACACCATGACATGACCATTTTCCTCCCTCTTACGAAGTTATCACACTAGAAAATTTCACATTAAAGTTAAAGTGAAAAGTTGCTCATTAAAACTTCTAGAACCACTCGAAATCGCTGATTTAGTAAGGACACATTGCTAGAATTGCTCAATGTCACGATGGAATACTCGGAGTGTTTTTGTTTTTGAAGAATTTCAGTTGTTTGAGCGAAAATGTGCGATTTTAGTGAAGAAGAGGAAGTTTTCCTCCTGTACACTACTTTTATGTCATGCAAAAGGACCCGCTAAGCGAGAAGAACGAAGTTCTGGGCGAGAGATTGGCTCTTAACGCGACCTTCACATGATGTCGTTGAAATTCTCTGGGGCCATTTTTTTTGGACATAATAATTTTCTCCGGATGACTTCGGAGGAATTTAAAGAGTTACTTCAAATCGTAGGGCTTTATTTTCAAAAAAAGACTACGAAAATGAGGGAGCCAATATCATCCAAATCCCGACAGAGGTGTGAGTTCCGGCGATTGGTGACTCAATTTGTCGCAAACGGCCTGAAAACCATCAGATCGGCGGCCTCTATTTTTGTATTCCCGGCAGTTCTAGTCCCAAATGACGGTTTCCTGATGCACAGTCTCAATTAATTCGGCTTCCATCTCTCACGAAATCCTAGAAGTTTATAAAGGAATATAAAATGTAGATCAAACACATTTTTGTTTAGCTTTTTTTTTATACTCTGGACCGATCTTTTTCAAGGTCTTTTGTCCTTTCTCCATGTCGTGCGCGATAAATAGTAGGTATTTGCACTACATTTTATCACAATTTTATCACGAATAAATTGGTGAGAAAATTGTGGTGCAGAAACTACCCGAATGAGCAAATTTTGCTCATAAATTTGCTCACTTCTCATTAATTTGCTCATTAATTATCAGTCATATTTCTGCTATTTTAATCTATTTAAACCAATTTTTGTGACTCGAGTCCACTTTTTTTTCACTAAATGAATCGATTTCTAAAAGCTCTTGATGAAAATAGCACATTAGGACACATATCAGCAACAATTAATGTGAATCACATTAAAATTTTAATGTGAAATTCTCTAGTGTGATACCACGGTTACACGGAATACTAATTAAGAGACGGATGAGAGAGAGATTTAGTTAGTGACTAGACTCGGATGAGTAAGTACGAGCGCCCTTGCAACCCAGAGGAAAGGATTTGGTTGAAAGAGAGGAACGGGTTATAGGTTCATATCTCGTCCCTGACCTTATTTATAAGAATTCACAGATCCCGATAATTTCGTTTGGTTCTTGGGTAAACATTCTGAAGGAAATAAAGTTAAAAACAGGTAAATAAAAATTATCTAACTCACGATATTCAACATCATATTGAGTACTTAATGCGTTTCCTAACTTCAAAAAATCTGAACCTGCGATCTCATTCTCTTGGTTCTTTTGGTCGTTTTTCAAATTTCATAATCATTGATCTACAGCAGAGGCGTGCAAGAACCGTTGAAACCGAATAAACGTCAAATGAAACATGTACGTCAATGGTAAAAACGCTACTATGACAAACTTATTTTGACGTTAATTCGGTTTCAACGGTTTTTGCACACCTCTGATCTACAGGGTCTATACTTCTTCTGAAATCTCGTTTTTTAAACTTACCGAATACGTGTTAAGAGCACGGAGTTCATCTTCATAAATACTCTGAGTGAATTAATCCTGAAAAAATGGATTAGCATTATTTTTTAAGAGGGAGTGGCTTAAATTTTTGTGTGGGAAGTTTGCTTAGGATGTACAATATCTAACTCTTGCAAAATATACGTATTTTTAAAGAGTTATGTTGAATTACTGACTTGTTTGTAAATTCCACTGAAAACATAATCGTTTCCAAAAGCATAACTAATTCGTATTATAAATATGTACATTCTTCAGACTTTTATTTCAGATAAGTACGCAAACATAATTTTCACCTCAATTCTGAAAATAAATTAATACCACTCTTTTGAGCATTAGAATTTCTTCAATTTGTAGAAGCTAATTTTGTAATATTCATTAATAAAAAAAAAGTTTAAACCGATACTAGAAAAAGTTCCGTAGAAGGCTTTACTTTTAATTACGCTATGCCATAAAATTTTAACTTGCTCTATCGACAGCAGGTTCTCTGGGGATGTGCGTGCATCAAAGCTTTGAAAAACAAAAATTGTAAAAGTTCAAAACCTCCAAAAGTTTCAAAAATGACTGCAAATTGTGACCGAAACATTTTGCTATTACCTAATTATCTAAATAATTTATTTTATATCACTTTTATTCACAATTTTCTTGTGTTTTCATAATGACAATGTCAACACAGATTTATTATTTTAAAAGATAATATTAAAAGAGAAACGGATTCAAAGTATTTGTCACAGATTTTTTTACATTTACCTAATTTCTTTGTAATACAATTAGGTGTTTGGAAATATTGCACTAGACCCGGAAACTGCCATAACAAGACACAACAACTTCCGTTCATTCGTACAAGGATTAATGTTGCTATTCAGGTAGGTAAATTGTGTCTGACAATGGGCAATTATTTTGTCTCTTTCACTATTTTTTTTTTCGTGAGAAAAATATATTTCTCTTCAATGGTTCTTACTATGCTAAATAAAAGTTTCTATTTAAAACATTTCATGATAAATTTTGTCAGACATTCCTTTTCGATTTTTATAAATTTTAATAGTGTTTTTTTTTTGTTTTAGAAAATCACCTTTCAAAATAATTTATATTCATTTAAATTTTAAAAGAGTGAAGTTTGCTATTTATTCAATTTCTATAAAATATATATATATATATATGCATTGAAAATTTTCCACATTTTCTTAGGACAGATGAAGAGTGATATTCCTTTTAAATTTCATTACTAATTTTTTATTCCAATTAAACTAGAGGAACTATCATACCCATATTTTCATCGTGCGTCTTGCATAACACTTAAAAAATGAAATATTTTAAGAGAAATGCCAAATTTATGTGCAAGATAAATACCATCAGGATTAAAAGGTTTATTTTTAAACTGAAGAAATAATAATTTGTGTGTCTCATCTGATAAAAATGATTACATAGAAGGTAGAAATAAATAATTTATAGTAAAAGTCTCACAAGTGAGTTGAGATCTTAACCTTAGAAAATGCAAGATACTAAGTAGAAAATATTTGAATGGTACATGATCTTGTGTATAAAATCCAATTAATATTATTGACGAAAGGATATGTATTTAGAACAGTATTGTAACCTTTCTCCCAGATTTGAGAAAGAATCATTTGTGATTTTGGTTATGATTTTATTTTTGAGAATTTTTATAAATGTCCTTATTTCCCATTTGATTTGACACCACAACTACTAGAGCTGACCGAGTAGTTTGAAATAAAATTAATCATTAGCTAAAATTGTCTTGTCTTCACTCATGTTTACGTTAGTGCAAGATGTATGAGATTACAAAGGTCAAATGTAACTTTGAAAGAGGTTTGTTTAGCAAAATTGGCCTAAAATTGCTTAGAGCATCAAAATTAAGAAAACAAAATTAGAAATAAAAATCAGAGGAACATTTGAACTACTACGGTAATAACTGTTTTAGTATATTCATGTGATAGTATCCCTAAATAGGTACTTAAACTTAGAAAAATATAATTTATAAGTCACGTATCTTTAGTATTTATACATTTCTGTGTCTGGACTAATGGATAGTATTGAAGGGCATTTGACTGACAATTTGCAAATATTTTGAGAATATTTCAGATATCACAAATTCTTTTGTAATATTAAACACTAATTTCTGAATATTATGAATTTTTTTTAATATTTCAAGTATTTTGGGAATATTAGGAATATTTGAAGATTTTGTTTAAAATATTCTGCGAGCAATTCCGTATATTAGAAATAATTTGCGAGTATTGTGAACAATAGGGTCGAAGGAACACTTCTTTGACAGGGAACCCCTTTTGACACTTTTGTCAAAATGTTGAAATTTATTTAATGCATCCAATAAAATCTAAGTAATATAACGTTTTTTTTATTAATCTGCGTTTTTCGATAAGGATAAATGTTCAAATTTCGTAATCCAAATGGTACAGAGTAGGGCGTCAATAAGTCCTGACATGAGTTCTTAAAGTGTCAATAGGTGTTCCTTTCACCCTAATTAATGTTTAACAAAATCTCAATATAAGCCTATTTAAAACCTCATTAAATCTGCTAAAGTAAAATGCCCCTGGAAGATATCAGAAGATATCCTTTGATGCTGTCTGATTGTCCAGAGTTTCTTTAAAGTTTAGTAACCGGAAGATCCTCTACTAACATGAACTACTATTTCCATCTTTACCAACAGATGTGCCACAGGCGAGGCGTGGCCGAACATAATGTTAGCCTGTCTTAAAGGAAGACCATGTGATGAGCGAGCTGGGAAAGAACCTGATGAAACATGTGGGTCGTCTCTGGCTTATGCATACTTCGTGTCCTTCATATTTTTTTGTTCATTCTTGGTAAGTTCAATTGTTTTTACGATTACACCGACCAAGTAAATGTATATCCAATCTAATCTTTTTTTTTTAAATTTAGATGTTGAATTTGTTCGTTGCCGTTATCATGGACAATTTCGACTATCTAACAAGAGATTCAAGTATTCTTGGTGCTCACCATCTGGATGAATTTGTGCGCATTTGGGCGGAATATGATCCAAACGCAACGTAATACCTTTCGATTATTTTAGTGAAATATTATCACTTTGTGTTTATATCTCGTCGAAATTTTTTCCCTTACTAAATTTGATAAGTCTGCATTTGGTCCTAATTTTTGACTAATTTTGTTTGTTTCCTTGCCTACAATCCAGAGGAAAAATTCATTACACGGAGATGTACGATATGCTGAAAAACATGGATCCTCCTTTGGGATTTGGCAACAAATGTCCCAATCGCCTCGCCTACAAAAAATTAATACGAATGAATATGCCACTCGATGTAGAAGGGAAAGTAAACTTCACCACGACCCTATTTGCACTCATACGGGAAAACTTGAACATCAAAATGAGATCTGGTGAGTCACCTTTGAATTTGCTATAATGTCAAAGTTATTTGGCTTGATTGCCTGTCCCTCGGTTTTAGAATTTACAACATTTTCTCACGGTCTTCAGGTGATTTTGCGAATTTTACGACTTATTATTTATTCATTTTTGTTTGTCGTGCCTTTACAGTTATTTGAAGGAATCGGGCCTCTCATACTTCTTCTAGGTCTGACGATTTCAAATGGTTTTCAGGAAATGATAATAATAATTAATTTTTCACTTAGCTGATTTATCCGTTATAACAGATGACTTACGGTTTTTGAAGCACAGACAATTCGTGGAGTCCAGTCCACTAACCTTCTTCAAAAGTTTGTCAAGACTTAAAACTTTTTGGACCTGAGTTTTAGCCACATGGTTCTAAGTAGTTTTCAAACTAAAGGTTTATTATTATTCCCGAAGGTTTAATTTTTCAAGATGTGTGTAGTGCTGCAATCCAAAATTAACTTTCCATAATAAAGAGTAGATAAAGATCATACATCTCCTGTCCTTCTCCATCCTTTCTGTATCGAGTGACTGTATTATTGTGGAAACTGGTTCCCATAAGTGGAGTGGTTCTGTGAGACCGGTCAAAGTGATGCCGATCGTTGGGGAGATTGGTAGAGTTCCACAGAAGTTCCTATCGCAATAATTGAAACACGGATATGACTTTTAATTTCTTCTCCTTTATTTTCTCAAAAACCTGGGTTTGTGTGAAAGTAAAGGAGAAGAAACCAAAGGTCATATACGTGTTTCAATTATTGCGAAATCAACATATTGGCCGAAAAACATCTAGAAGTTCCTATCCTTCGCTTCCCCTTACGCCACCTGCGTTAGATCAGTTTCCCCTCATATCTCTTTAAGGACGAGAGACTCAAAAATTGGGAGTCGGATAAAAATGATTTTTTTCTGACTTTTTAGAGTAAAAGACAACCCTATATGGCCGTAGGAAAAATTTCATTTTTGGGTCACCGGTTTTATCGTCCTTAAAGGGACATATCTTCCTCAGAATTTTTTAAAAATTTGAGAAAGTACATTAAGGCTTCACTTAAAGGTCCAAGTGATAGAATACTCGCTCTATAAATGAAAGTTTCCCAGACATTTTTGGGACGTTGAAGGTCTATTAAGTAGTGATTCCAAATAACAGGGTTTTTAGGATTGACGGTTAGCCGGGTTTGGATGGCTCTGAAATCGCTTAACCGGTTTTAAACCGGTTTCAAATTTAGGATTTGATTATGGAATTTTGTGCAATTTTTCAAAACTTTAACTTTGATGTAATATTTAACACATAAATATATTCTTTATATATTGTACCGTAGAATAAGGACTGTTGATAAGGCAATAAGGCACATTCTTAATTAGTCCTTCGCATTCTCAAAATTCACTATATATTGCTAGCTCTTTAAAAGTTTAGAACTTTGAGGAAGAAACCGCAAGAAGGTATTAAAAACTCTTAAGCTTTATCAGCTCAATTTGTGTCATACTTGTCTTGTACAACGATAGTTGAGACAAAGAAAATAGAGATTTTGAAGGATTTCAACTTTGTCAAAGAGTAAAATTAATATGAAAATAAACAATTATACCATAAAACTTTTGCAAAATATGCATAAGCTATTTGAATTTTAAGAAATTAAAAGGTAAAATCGATTTTCGAAAGGTTTTTGACTTGAGAAAAAAGTTTGAAATTTTTTTTTGATTTTATTGATTGTCACGCAATTCAATTAAGTTTCTTTCTTATCTGTGAAACAGCCGAAGAGATGGACCAAGCAGATGACGAACTTCGAGAGACGATACGACACATTTGGCCATTGCAGGCGAAGAAAATCCTAGATTTGTTGATACCGCAAAATGATACGCTGAATCAGGGGAAATTGACTGTGGGTAAAATATACGCGGGTCTTCTTATTCTGGAATCGTGGAGAAATACACGATTCGGTCAAATTGATTCAGGACTTCCGGTATGTTTAAAATTTGCCAATTTTGCATGCAAAACCATAATACACAATTATTCAAATCATTCTCCATTTGAGAGAATATCATCAAAGTACATTATTTCAGAAAAAAACTCATCTCTATAACTTTCAATATTTATCCAATTTCAATAATTTCACAATCACATTTCAATTATTTGTTTTTAACATCGTCCAACTTATGCCTTTTTTCTGTTAAATGCATTTTATTTTATTTTTTAATTTCATTCATCAAATTCTTATACAAAAATTCAATGGTGTATTAATCGTATGACGTGTTAATGCATTTTTTTTTAATTTTTTTATTTCGATCATTTAAAAGATATATTAGGACTAATAGGCTATTAGATTTTATTTAAATTAAATTTTAAGTGATAAATTGATATAAAATTTGGAAAATAATATTAGACAAAAAATCGTGAAATATTCAATGTGTATTGGGATTAGTTAGTTTTCTGTTCTTTTTATGTATCCTCTGTATTAATTCGATGGATTCGTCGTGATTAACTTGAATAATTGTCTTGATTACTGTTATATGAGGTGTGTTAGCATTTCATCCCTAATTTTTCTATTGAGTTATTCACATTAAGACCATTGATTATCCAAAATTAATTACACAAAATTGTATGATGATTTCTTATTCATTGATTAATTTCAAAGAGATGTATTTATTTATTTCTTTATCGAAATACCATCCAATCAGTCTATTTCATCGGATATTCTCAATCCATTTTTTTAAGGATACAAGAAAATTCGTGAAGATTATAGCATTTTGTATAAAAACGCCGTTGTTTTTCAGGCCAAAGATGCAATCAAAAGTAGCCCCACGGCAAAACAGCCGGTATATTATGAATTTTCCAATCTTCTTCTACTCTTAATATTGTATTAAATATATGTTACAGTATTTTTCTTTGCTCTCATTTAACAAGAAAAAAAGATAATACAAAATATTGTTTTTGAAATATTCATTCAAATTAAATTAATCATACTAGATTTCTAGTCAGCAGAACTATCATAATTTCTTTTTGACAATTTCTTGTTTTGGAATTTTAAGATGAAAATATTTTAAAATTTTCAATAAGATTCTGTCCATATATTAATTTCTTTTTGATTTTGTAGCAAGAGTTATAGTTAAAATAATATTTTTGCATATTTTTGTGGCCTTTAAAAGCCTGTTCCATTTTGTGTTTTGCAACAATTTCCGGGAAATTTGCCATTGGAATTCTATGAGAAATTATCTGTTTTGCTAAAAATCTATATTTTAAAAATTGGAAAAATCTAAACTGCTCAGAAGCAAACAAAATATTCCGGAGATTTGCAATGAATTGAAACTAATTAAATTTAGAGAAAGAAAAATATTTTTGAATTAAATTTCTTTGAGGTATGAACAGTAGATGAAGCTCTGTTGATGATTTTTTTTTTTATTTTTTGAAATTCATTCCTTTTGGAAAGAAGTTGGAAATGACAAATGCATTTTTCTCGCACCACATTCATTTTTCTCTTTAACTTACAAAAAAAAGCAACAATAAAATTGAAATATTACTGTAAAAAAAAGTCAAAATTACAGAAAACGGCATGACACTAAACACTCATCATCTCTTTGAGTTTTTCTTTTATATTTTCCAATTTTATTCAATATTACAACTAATTTTGCCTTTAATTCGTGTATTGACTGCAATGAATTTTGAATTATTTTGGTATATGGAGGGCTTTTAGAGAAAGACAATCTCATTCAATTGCTCATTAATTTACCTCAATAATACATTCTATGTTACCAACAAAATTATTTATTGTTACTGTCAAAAGGTTTACAGTCGTTCTTTTTTTTCTGTTGGAGCCTGAAATTTCGTATATTAAAAATTTTTAATTTTGTATTTTTAACACTGTTTTCGTGAATGAATTTTATCACACTTTTTGTCTTCAACCATTTTGTCATGCTCTTTAAACAATTTTATACAAATATTTTAACTAATACTTCAAAATATTCGCTAGTTCTAAATGGTCCCAGAGTTAGTGATCGTAGTTAAAAAGTCAAATTCCAAATAATGTGTTTTACAATAATTAGAAAATTATCATGAAAGTTATTTAAAGAAAAAAGATGTGTTCATGGAGATTATTCGATAATAAAATATAAACATGAGATTTAGAAAATCCCAAATAGATGAGACAAAATTTCTAGAATTTGTCCTATATTTTATCTGTTAGACTTTAGAAAATATTCTCAGTAGTGTAGATAAAGAATGTGAATTCCTTGAAAATTTTACTGTAGACGTATTTTTTTTAAAATTCCCTCAGTCTAGTGTAAATAAGGTATTTTTGAGATATGTATTTTGGATGATCATATTTTTTGATGATTGAATATTTGCATTTAATATCTCTATGTTTGCATGTTTTTTTCTAACATTTTATTAATCATTCTATGCCAAAAATTAATTCTAGCAAAGTTTAAAGAAAGTTTTAGAAAATATCATTTCGAAAAAAAATTGAATACCTTGAATGTGGTATTAAATCTAAGTTTCGTTATTATTTGTAATTCATTTAAAATATTAACAAAAAGTTGTTAGATTTGTGCTGGATTTCCAAACCTTTCCAACGAACCTAAACTTTACTCAATTGGTTGAGAAATACGCTCTCTAAAAACTTTCTAAACTTTGAATTTGAAAATCGATATTAAGAATGATTTTTTTTGTATAAAGACGAAATGTTTGATTAGACATGTCGAATATCTCAAATTTTTAATTTGTATTTTGTATTAAATCATCGGTAAATCAGAGGCAATTTATTTTAAAATGACAATAAGGAAAAAAAATTAGGAAGAATTTTAATTAGGAAAAAAATGAGAGCCGTAGATGAAAAGCGAAGGCCATGTTGGTTTATAAGACCCATGGTAGATCCCAAATCAATTTAATCGTTTGACCTGTAATACTTTAAATCACTAAATGGATTGACAAACTTCTGGACAAGAATTTTGGTTAATTTTTTTTAAAAATATTCGAAAGCCTTTTTGAATTAAGCTTTGTCTTATGATTTTTGGCATAGAAGGATCCTTTTACCATTCTGCATGCATTATTTGAAAACATTAAACTTAATAATTTTTATTAAAAAAAAAACTATAAATAGTTGTTTTTGGGATAAAGTTATGGACATTTTTGATACAATTGCTTTACTCTTTTTTTCTTTATCTCGCTTCTGCAAAACAAAATCAAATCGCAAAAAAAAAAATCCCAAAAACTTGTATATCCGTGTAATTTTGGATCAATTTGAACAATATTTTGGCGCACAAATGCAACGCAAAAAAAAACGAAAATTATAAATACAAAATTGAAAAAAAAAACACCACGAATCGGAAAAAAACCCTATAATGCCTCTTCACACACAAAAAAAAAAATCGAAAAATAATACACGTCGGGGCGTCCGTGCAGAAACAGTCGTTTTTCAATTGCCTCCTGGACATGGCGGCCTTGGAGAAGAGTGGAGGCTCCCGGACGGGATCCGTGAGCGTCGATGCATCCCACGACGGTGTCACATCACAAACGCACCTGTTGCACCCACACGCCCAGTCAAATGGGGATGCTGGCGAACATGTGGCCAATAGTAGTCTGGCCGCCCTGGCTCGCAGGAGTACCATGAGGAAACGATCGTTGAGGTGAGTTTCCGGGAGCACGCCTTTGCAATAAACACTTGAGCATTCCTTGGTATTCATAAGCAATTTTCCCAAGCTTGGAAAATCTTCTCGTTTGTGTCTTCTTTTATTGGTTTGAAAGGATAATTCTGGAAAGAATTTTTCGAAAACCATAAAAATTTTGAATACATTATCGATCCGGGTGATCTAAAAACAAAAATAATTTTATTGACCGCAGTTGTCCCCTAAATTCCTAATCAGAATTAAACTGGTTTTGACTGGTTTCAAAAGGGTTTTCTGAAGTCATAAAATAAGTTGTTAATTAGAGCGTATATATTCTACACTTGTCCGTTTTTATCTACTGCGGTGTGTAAGCCCTGAAGGGCCTGAAGGGGCTCACGTAAATAGAATTATGAACTTACAGAGGGAAATTGGAAAACTGAAGGTGTCGCCCATTTTTCACTTCAAGAGAGTGAACCGTCCACGGTGACTGATGCTCAATCACTGAAGGCTGAAGACACTTACCTAACTGTAAGAGCCCCAAAGCAACTTTTCAGTGCCCATAAGAATGGTAGAGTTTGGGCGTGTCAAAGGGATAAAGGATTATGATTGGTGGATTACGGGTTTCGACTGGGTTAACATATGTCGAAGAAGTCATAATAATAAAAGATTCTGTATTCAAAAAATCAATCTTATCACCATCTGGCCTGCCTTGTAACCACTTTTGGCCACAAGTATAAATTTTCAAAAATCTTTATCATTTAGACTCATTTCATTGTGGATTAAATTATCAAAACTTCTTCGATATTACCATTATTTGCCTTTAGATTATTTTCGAACCAGTTCAAAGAATGACTCAAAGGAAGTTGATAGATCGGGAAAATTACTTCATATTTAAGGGACCCTTGTCACTCACTCACAAATCGCTTGACGTTTTTGCTTTCTTTTCATCTCTCTTTTCAGATCTAAAAAGGTGATGTTGCATTGGGTAAAGTACACACTACTAAAAAAAAATGCTATAGAACACTCAACACACGGATCACGACAGAACCCTTAACAAAACTCACTGAAAAAAAAATGATTAAGAGTGACAATAACTGTGATAGCAAACGTTTTATTCGTAGTCCTTCACTTCAAGTGTATAGAGGAATTAACTGTGACTTTTTCGTCTTGTAATATGTTTTTATTTATATATTTTTTTCAAAGGTAAATACAATTTTTTTTGATCTTCACATCTGAAGATTATCGTAAAAATATTTAGATTTTTTTTCTTTTTTGATGGTGCAACAGACATTTTATTTACAAACTATATTTTCCAGAAAGTGGTCATAAATGTCAAAAAGTAATTTTTTTACATTAGATCATAGATAAATTAAAAATAATCTTAAAGTGCAATTATTATTATTTTTTTAATTCAGAAGAAAACTCACATATTTTCATGATTCTTAATTTTTAGAGTAGACGCTAATTAAAAGAAATGTTTAAAATAATATAAAAAGTAAGAAATGTTTCTGGGTGAGTACAGAATGGCAGAGAAAACGCAGAGTTGCATAAATAACGAAATCTATTAGAGATTTTTGCCTATAAATCAGCAACTTTATTTTTTCGAAAAAAGAACTTGTAAGATTTTTTTTTAAAAACTTTTTTCGAACTGTTCTGCATGACACTTTCACAATTTCTCAATAATTTTCTCTTTATTTTTGTTTTCAATTTTTTTTTAACTTATTCTCTCGGCAATTTATCGAGTGCGTTGAAGTTTTTTAATAAAATCTAGTGACTAAAAGCACTTTTGATCTGCATGATATTTGCATGTTTTTTTTCTCCTAGTTCTCTCAAATTCAATTTCTAATCTCAATTCTAAAATTTCGAATAAAATTTTGACAACAAAATATCTATGCATAATACGTAGATTATGCAATGTATATAAAGAAGTATAAATAAATTTTCTATTTATTACGTAGCGTGTGAGCATTTCCTGGCAAATTAAACTTTTAAGCATATAGAATCCTTCTCTGATCAGTGAGAAGAACCTTTAGCACAAATTTTAACAAATCTTTTTTTTTTTATTTAATGCAATATTGCAATTTCTTTATCAACTTGTATTATGCAAAAACTTAGTAATTTCTTAGATACAAATATAGGACAATATTGATAAATTTGTTAGATGATCAAAAAATAACGAAACTTTCTGATCAACTGGATCACTGACCTGAGCTTTACACATAAATTCAAGTTTATCTCAGAGCTTGTACAAGCTCCACATGATCTCTATCCTAATATATTTTTTTTACCTATTCTATTGCACGACGTGTAGGTACTTGAACTACAAGATGTTGCATCGAGGCAACCTTCTATGGAATCCCTTACTGGTGATGGTCATCTTCATCCTGGACATCCATACAACGGTCACAGAAGATCACCCAGTTTACGGTTAGTAATCCTATAAAAACCTTTGACTGACTCCATGATCTAAACCAAATTCCTCGGTTTTTTCAGTGGGGGATCACCGTTGATACGGACTCCGAGTCCAAGAAGAAGAGGTCATCACCTCCACCACGACATTGGATTCTCGGATACAGTGTCTAATGTCGTGGAAATTGTTAAGGGTGAACGAAGTAGAAGGCCTTACGGGCCTGGATCTCGATTTACTCGAGGTAGGAAAATTACACAAACTTTTAATTCTATCTGTATATATGATAACTTAAAACAAAATACAATTGAAAACAGATTAAAATGTATAAATGAATGAATCTGAATCATGTGATCTTTGTTGACAGATTTTAGTTGGTATTTTATTTTTATTGTTTTTCTTACATTATTCACCAAATGTTTCAATCCAATAAAATTTTAATCACATTCATCAAGTTCGTCTCACGACTTTTATCAATATTTTGTCTCAATTCTCAGATTAAAGAGCAAACTTTATAACTTTATGGCAATGTTACATGAGAAATTTTAATTCTTCTCTCTGATAGATTCGTTGGAGCTATTCGAAAGGGATCACAAGCGTAATCAGAAAAAAAATGATCGGTTAATGTTCAGTGTACTTGTAAAACTTAATTGTTTTCATTGGATTTCGGATTTCAATCTCCAAATTCATTAAATATAAACAGCAACAAATTTTGTAGAATTACGCTCGTGAATTTGTTCCTAGATCTAATATTAGAAATAAGAATAACTTCCTGAGGTAAACTGCCTGAAGAAGCATTAGTTCAACCTATCTGCATCGGGTAGAATTACTTCTGATTCCATCGTGCAGCGTCATTATTAGGCTACAAATGAATGCCCATAGAATTTCGCTAAAACGTAAACAACATATCAACAGCTCAGAATATAAAGCGAATAAGTCGCGAATGGCCAACTTTACAGGAGAGCGATTTCAAGCTGATTTTAAAGCTGATTACTATGATTTTTAAGATTTGAAATCCTTATAACTTTGGAAATAATTAACTTTCCGATATAATATTCACAGAGAAGATAGAGGATGTCAAGGAATACCCGAAAAGCACAAAAAAAAACGAATTTTGCAAAAAATGGACTTATTCAACTTATATTCTGACAATTCGATATGTAATGTAGTCTTTTACAACACTGAAAATATCAATAATCTTGCTTAAAGACATCATTTACTTGAGGATATCTACTGTGAACACGCATCACCGAAAACTACCCTAAACCTTCTATCGTAAAAATAATTTTAGAATAGGAAGATCAAGAAAAAATTGTAAGGCTGATCTGCAAGCATTATTAACTGAACCCAGAAAAAAAAACTTAATTTAATTAGTCAACCTGAAACATGTATGGCTCGAAAAATGTCCAGAATAAGACAAAACTCATGAGAATTTATTGATCCTTTCTATATAATTAATGCTATAAGAATTTTCAATAAAATTTATTCTTTGGCATTTCCATGCTTTTATAAAGTTCACTTTCAGAAGATCAGAATCAGTATAAGTTTTCGATTCGATTAATCCGTTAAGGACGATTGGAACACCGGTGTCCCATAAAGAAAATAATTTTTCCCGATTACCTAAAGTTATTTTTTTTCTGATGTTTGTACGTTTTTGCAAAGTAGAAGGTTGAAGGAATCTAGGATATTTTTTGCAAATCTCCAGCTATTTGCTATATAGTAAATATTTAAGATAAAAAATGACGAATTTTTGAATTCTCATAATGAAAATTAATTTTAATTATTTTTTATACTTCCAATTTTTTTTAAGCAAAACCGTTTTGGCAATAAAAACTACAATACTCAAACATAATATTTTTCATTAGATTAAAACTTATCATTCATTGGTATTGGCAGAAAAATTACTTAAATTTTTGGGCTATTTTTGTCTCTATCGCTTATAGAGGTAAAAAATACACCGAATCAGACTCTGTTGGATTTTATAAGGCTAGATGTAAGATTTTTCACTGATTTTGTTTATCGGTTTTCTTTTTTATTTCTGATTTTCGGTCCGCGAAAACTGTTTTGTCATTAAAGGGTTAAGCGATTTAGCCATGATGTAACTGACGTCAGATATGAATCGCTTTGCTTTCATATATCATTTTTCTCACTAAAAGTTTCAGAAGTTATTCAACTGTTCAAAAATATATAAGGGCCATCAATTATTAAGATTTCGTTCTGATGTTGTTGTCTCTCAATCTGTTTAAGTTTATGAACGTTTCGGTCCTTGTTTGAGATCTTCTTCATGGCATCTAAAACCGGAAAATATATAAGGAAGGTTCCGACTAAGGACCGAATGGCCAAATAAACTTAAGGACATCAAGAGTTGATCTAAATTTTAATTATTGACCTCTTTGCTACTTACTGTTGAATCTGTCGCTATTGTGTTGAATCCGTCCTCAAGATCAATACCAAGGAAATTTTTAGGATTCTAATATTTAGTAAAACTATAGTTTAAGATAATTTGCGGAGCACAGCATGTGCAACAAGCCAATTTCACAGTATTTTGATCAAAAATATCAAGAATTAGTCGAGGTCTTAAAAAAGTGTCCTAGATTTGGACATACTTATAGTTTGTAATCATGTACAAAAATTTGATTTTTATCTGTTCAAAATAATTCAAAAAATAAATAATTTTCACTAGAGTATCCATCCATAATCTTTTCTTGTTTTGGAACTGTATTTTTAAAATAACTGATGCGGCTATTACATGTTCTTCAAGTATTATTACTTTAGATCAATTCATTGAGAAATAAAGAGGGTGCAATTAACTTTTTTTCTCGTAACTTTAACACTTTTTAGGTGTAAAAATATATCAACATTTTTTAATGTTAATTTTACACCTTTTTAATGGTAAAATTAACATGAAAAAGGGTTAATTTAACCCCTAATACACGTAAAAAGGGTAATATTTGCACAGATTTCCGATCAAAAATTCAGGGTAAAATTAACATTTTCGGAATGTTATTTTAACTTTTTCGGATTTCTCTCAGTGTTGATATTATGAAAAATACGATTTTTTTTGTCTTATTCATTTCATTCGATTCGATTTACTATCACATCAAATGAATGATGGTTAATGGATCAGATACAAACACCTTTAACGTTAGGAAATTTCTGTTGACCTAAAAAGAGTTCCAACCTTGGATACTTGCATCTTATTAGAGAAAGGGCTTTATTTCTAAGCCCATTTTGTGGGCCTAGTACACATGTTAATAAAGCAAAAATTGATCTGTAACATTGCCTGATTATGTTCTGAGAATTGAGACTATTATTTGTTTATCTGCAAAAGATATTGATGTATCCTTTTATTTATTTTGTACCTGTTAGCAAATGGTCGTCCTTATTTTGAGTGTTGATCCCACCAAGTAACAAACTAACACTTTTGAAATTTTACATTTTAAAACCTGTATACCACAATGTATGTTTTTGTTATTGGCGCCCAATTGATGTGTTTATTGTTTTGTGATAAAAAAAAATGATAATTTCAAAATTTTATGTGCCCATTTCATGTTGATTGTCACAGAGTCCAATCCTTTATAGACGTATTTGTTGTTCCAAGTTGCTTCCTAAAAGCGTATATGTCTTACAAGATATTGAGTTATACTAATAATTTAAAATAAAATCAATTTGAAAGTATTTTTTTGCAATGTTTAATTCGAGTGACAGTCAAAGTTATGTCTATAATTCTCCTGAAACGCTTTGTATGATATTTTAGTGAAACTCCCGTAGGTTTAGGGGAGGCAGAGCGTAGTTGATGACCGTATAATGGTGAAAACGAGGTTGGATGATGATGGGTGGGCGCGAATTTGTATTTAGTTGTTTTTGGCGAGAAGAATTTGATGCTAAAAACGAGACCAATTTCCTGTTAAAAATGTAGGTTCATGGTCAGCGTCGACGAGTCCCGCTCGATCTCCGTCACCAGCCCGATATGGTCCCCACGGGGATGCTGCCCATCATCGGAGTCGCCGCAACCATCTTCAGTATCCCACGTATGGGACAACAAGTCTATGTCAGAGGTCACGTTCACCGAGTCCCGCTCGACTGAAGGAGATGCGTGACCGATATAGACTTTTGGACGATGAAATGGGTACAAAATTTTTAACAACAATTTTATTATTTTCTTTCTTCTTCTCTACTATCTCTTACTCTACTGAATATATACGATACATGTTGATACGATGCATAATCTCAATTAAGGACAGCTGATACAGACAGTAACACTGTACATTGAAATCTCCACTACTTTACTTATCTTCCTGTTTCTTAGATATTCATACTCTGCTAATACAAATATTCATGGTTATTTTTGTTCTTTAGTTTATTCTGAAAAGAATGCTAAATACGATGCTCATTTATTAGGTTTTTTTCAGTGAATTGTGTGAACATAAAGCGATCTCTCTTGCTGATAGAGCAAAAGGGAAAAATTTTGAGCAATTCTGATTTGCCAAATTTTAGAACATCATTAGTCATTTAGTCGTCATGGGCTATAAGACCATTCCCATTTTGTTGTGAATAAAAAAATTTATCATACCTTCACGTCAACCATTTGGCACATTCTCCTAAAATGACAACAGCATGATCACTTCACAGATTGATGTTGAAGATTGTTTTGCACGGCATGATTGAGTTTCTAGAGCGCAAACATGTTCCATCAACCAGCTAATTTCCGAAATTTAATTTTCAATTTATATTGAACATTATTTTTTGGATTTTTTCAGGAGGAACACATCATGTTCAACTTAGTTATCCAGTTCTTGTGCCTGGACGTCGTCGGTTACCTCCTACACCGTGTAAACCATCGACTTTGCAACTGAAGCCAACTAATATAAATTTCCCCAAATTAAATGCTAGCCCTACACATGTAAGTCTCCTAGACCTAATACAACATTCCGATATATTTTATGACTGACTCTCCCTGTTTTTCTTATGTAGAAGTATTTTCACAATTTTCAACAGACTCACCATTCGACACCTCATAGTGTTCATTCGCTGCCACATTCTAGGGATTTTCTCCGCGATCAGCGTGATTTTTACTATGCGAGTCGCGAACGCGATCGAATGAGAGATCGTGGTCGTGATTACGATTTAAGGTATGAGTATCGAGACAAGGAGCGTGAGAGGTATGAGTTGGAACGGGAGCGGGAACGAGAACGTGAGAGGGAAATCGAGAGAGAAAGGGAAAGGTAAGAATTTAAAGTTGGGCAATATCAAAATTTTGAAAACATTTCGAAATTTTTTTTTCAAAAATTCGTTGAACGGAAAAAAGTATTGGATTTCTTGAATAGGTGGTAACACAAAAATTAGTGGTATTCTTTCTGCTATCAAAAGTTTCTGTTTAATAAAGTTTTTTTAGGTCTTACACTTTTGTGTTAAAATTGATCAGTTGATGACGCTAACTGATCGGCAATGATCAACCGCTCTATCATCCACGGTTCACTCACTAACATTAATGTTTCACCAAAACTTTATGTCTTCAAAATTGTAATATTAGTTTCCGAAAATTGTTTTACTGTAATGAGAATGGGCCAGCAACGCTTGTAATCTATAATAGAACTCTTCCCTGGGCATAGATCGGAAACCAATCTTCTATTTTATCTTCACTTTTTGGTTCACACAGACCATCCTTTAGATCCATTATACGGGACATTTTGGCGATATTGAGGATCTGGGTTTTATCAATAATGGTAAATGTGAGCTTATTATTTTGATGCTTTTGTGCGAGAGAAGTTGGTTCTTTAGAAATGTTTTTCAATGGTAATTTCATTAAATGAGTCGGGTGGTGAGCTTCCGAGTAGTGCTTCAGTAAAAAAATTTGTCCTGGGCCCTGGGATAAGCAATTATCTATTTCTAAGGGCCCAAGACACAGAGCTCCAAACTCCCATTTATTCGATCAAACCTAGACTGACTGCTCTATCCACGAACATCCTCTTTGCGGTCCCGTTATAACTAGGGCAAATGATTGGAAGCTTTCAAATAATGATTGTGGAAATTTTGATAGAAGAACTGACTTTCACAAATAGTGTACATTTGCAGTGTATACCATATCGTATTGAATTTACTTAGTTTTAATCCTAGAGCTTAGTGTAACGTACAAAAGATGAGTAGAAAACTTCCATGTTTTCCGATTTTGTCTCACCACTCATCAGACAATTCTGTCCTGTCCTCTTATATACTTGTAATGTTGACTACTTGGAGCGTTTTCCGATGTTGTTTGAGTTTCTTTATTTACTCAGTTAACCGGTAGGGTAAGGGCTCATAATTTTGGACAGTCTGCTTATAAGCATCGATGTTCCAAGTTCGAAGTGCAATACTAATTGATACTAATTAATACTAATTGATTTTTTTGTTACTCTCTTTTCAGAAGAATTGTTTTGAAACTTGGCAAACTATTTATCGCCTTTTCTTTTACTAAAATTAGTTTTAATACGTTTAAAAATGAATTGATATGTAGAGATGAATTTGACTCTTATTTTGGACAACTTGGTTGTATATTTGGACAGCTAATCCGCCTCAAAAGAATGCCCATTGTTCTCTATTTCAAGAACCTATCTTATCAAGTCCTCTTCCTGTTCATGTAAGGGAACCGTAGAATGTCACAAGAAGCCCGGAAGCTTTCTATACATAATTCATTAAAGTGAGTTGACTTCAGTACTCCAAGTACGCTCGGATTTGTGCATACCCTGGCCTTTCCGGAAGCCTTTCAAGGCCTTTCTCACTACATCTCGTTTGTAGAGAAGATACTCTTTTGTTTCTTCAGGCATTTATACAACCTATTCATCACAAAAAGTAAAACTTCACGAAATTTCGAGAAAAAATACCTGTCCAAAATAAAAAAAAATATCACCTCACTGGTGAATCTCAAAGAAAATTTCCCATTTTCACACGAAAAATCTAATGCACAAGTCAAATCTCGCTTCAGGTTAAGAGCAGAATCACATTGACAGTAAAATTCTCACCGTATTTCGTTAATTTGCGCATTTTCATTACAATTCTTATGCAAATTCTCGATTACCGTATTACCTTATCTCATACTCGGTGGCACTAGGTGAAAATAATATAAGAAAATTGAAGAAATAAAACGAAAATGCGATAAACGGTGAATATTATCCTTAATCAATAATCCTTATTGATAAACGGTGAGCAAAAAAAAACTGTACGAGAAATTAATCGTACCGTTTTTTTGCTCACCGTTTATCGAATTTTCGTTTTATTTCTTTAATTTTCTTATATTATTTTCACCTAGTGCCACTGAGTATGAGATAAGATAATACGGTAATTGAGAATTTGCATAAGAATTGCAATGAAAGTGTGTAAATTCACGAAATACGGTGAGGCTACGGCGAGTATTTCATTGTCAATGTGATTCTGCCCTAAATGTATAAATCACCATTAAAGTGAATCAACAAAATATTCAATGAATATTTAATAATATCACTCAAAAAAAGCGACGAAACATTATTAGTACTTCACCAAATGTAAATAATACTGACGTAAACACGAAGTTCTGTCATATTTCTCGTAAGCAATTGCTCACACTGAATTTTCAACAAAGCAATTTCAACTCAAATCATATTCAAAATTTAACGTATTTAGTGTTAAATTCTTCCAAAAAGAACAAATATTTAGATAGAATTCATTATTCATTAAGTATTGGAATAAAAATCCATAATTTTAATCAATTTAATTTTAGTGTCCAATTTTGCCCTCAAAGTGTCCAAATTTAGAAACGTCCAAAATTATGAGCCCTTACTCGCGAAGCTCTCGTGAACCCGTAACCAGGAGCTACACTACTCATGTAGTTATCTGTCACCTACTCAGGGATTGACTGGAGGAACCGGAAGGAACTGTCATAATTTAAATATAAAGGACATTGCCACGATGAGGTTGTAGAGAACGATCCTACTTTACTGTGTTGGAGGTAAAAATGACTACGATTTTGTCAATAATAGCTTCTTCTAATTAAGTTCATATTCTACTATACTAAAACGAAATGTCCAAAAATAATTAATAAATTTTCTCTTGAAGTCATGAAGTCCAATACAATTTTCCTGCAAAAAATGGGATTTAAAATAATTGGAGAATTGTAAAGTTATATCTGCAGATCTTTACTGATTTAGGATCCTCTCCTCCACAGATTGGAGTATCACGCTCCGTTGTCATTCGAACAAGCCTTAGCGATGGGCAGAACTGGCAGAGTACTTCCATCACCCGTCCTCAATGGCTACAAGCCAAAAGGTGGCCTCCATTCGCGCCACTCCGACTCCGACGAAGAGGACTGGTGCTAGCAAAGGCTGATAAGGCACAGCAACAGTAGGGAACAAATATGGGTCTAGCGGTGCGTATCGTCGCCGTAATACCGTGTTAAAATCATCTTTAATATGTAAGGACAGCAACTACAAAAAAAAACTCACATATTTTTCCAAGAAAAGCAACAAAAAAATAACAAACTCGGTGAAAAAAAGTTGACACAAACACATGCCGTTTTCTTTAAATGAAATGAAACGTTAAGAATCAATGATAGACATTCATCCTCATAACGTCATCGTGTACTCTTAAATTGGCGTCTTTATCGGTAGTGCATCGAATTTTTGTGAGGAACTTCGTATGCAATTGACGCATTTCATCATCCAGTTATTTTTTTCAACAATATATTGGAACTTGGTTATCTTCAAAATCGCATCTCGCCCGGACATCTATCTCTCAAAACTTACTAACATGAATAGCGATTGAAAGGACGATTAAAAGAAAAAAAAACCTTGATAAATACTTACCAGAGTTATTGTAAAAAAAATAGGGAATCGTATGTATATACATATCGATAGGCAATTTATTTTGATCTCTGTTGAGTAAGACATAATGAGAATTAAAGATTTATCTTATAGTTTAACAGACGCAAAATAACAAACAATTGTGGACAATTTAAGCTTGTAGAAGGAGGTTTGAGAGTTTTAAAATGACCATGCTACACATTAATGATTATTTCCAAGAAATAATCTAACATTTTATCGCTTTTATTTTTTTCTATTTTTTGCGCCTTTCAGAAGCATATAATTTAGGAAAAAAAAGTCATCCACTTCATTCAACAATCTTGAAGCGAAATACAAGGTTTTCGATTTAGCCAAAACAAATATACAAAAAAAAGGAGTTTAGACATTTTACGAACGTTAGAAGGATTGATTAACTAAAATTTCAAGTTCCCCGTATGAAGAGATTCTTGTAATAAGGCATTTTTCCAAACCTATAAAAATTCAGTGTCTGTTACTTTAGCAATATATACACAGTTCACTTAGTAATTTTTTGTGCGCAAAATCGTAAAAACAAATCACTTGCCCCACATTCGTCGCAAAATCAACTTCCTATCGACACCTGGCAAAGATCCGTCCCTTAGTTTCCAACAACAAAAAAAGAATAAGACGCATTTCATCTGTTCGCTAGGTTATATGACTACCAGGAGTAGTTCGATCGGTCTCCAAGTATTTCTTCAGGAAGTATGAGAAAAAATAGTGAGGGTAAGATAAATTTAAACAAAAAAATAACACAGAAAATGCAAAAATTGTAATTTTTAATACTGCCAGCAGTCGATTTATCACAAAATTCATATATATCTATCCCTCTTGAGAGTTATAAGTTTTCACAATTTTTCAACCTTTGCAGTCTTCGATAATTTTTATCATGATTCATCTTCAATTGAGTCGAAAATCTTATCCCACTGCCACTTAATTGATAAATTCTCAAAAGTTGGTTCTTCATTGCGTAATTATGAATAATTACAATATTTTTTTCTATTAATTTGCATTTTTTGGAACACAGTAACTATAAGTTTTTTTTAATTTTTATTTTACAAAATTCCCAAAATAGAGAAATTAAAGGCTAAAATACATTAACCGTTAAAAATTGAAAAGTATTCTGATTAATAAAATTTGTCTAATAATAATATTAAGACGAAAAAAGGAAAATCAGCATAAAAAAAACAAAATGTCGCGAATATTGTAAGTAAAACACACAAAAACCTGGGATTTTTACCATAAAAAATTAATTCTGAATTGCTTTTCGAACATAGAATTTTCTTTTTTCGAAACGATCATAAATGCCGCAATAAAAAGAAAAACCTCTTGAATTGTCTCTGATTAGGGTGATAAAATTTGTTAGTTGATCCATTAAGGATCTCAGACGTAGAAGACAATTCTTACGTTTTTATTATTAAAAACAAAATACATAAAAAATATTTTCGGTTGTTATTATATTTTTTTTTTCATTTTCAAGCTTAAAAAATATTTTCTAGACTCAGATAAATCCGAAAAAGTTAAATTAACATTCCGGAAATGTTAATTTTACCCTGCAGTATTGATCTGAAATCGGTGTAAATATTATGCTTTTTAGGTGTATTAGGGGTTAAGTTACCCTTTTTCATATTATTTTTACCCTTAAAAAGGTGTAAAATTAACATTAAAAATGTTGATATATTTTTACACCTAAAAAGTATTAAATCTATGAGGAAAAAAAATTAATCGCACCCCCGTTTTTTTTTTTCTTAGTGTACTTCTTTTATAGAACTCTACTACATAGGGCACAAGATGGGGTAATTCAGAATCATGTCTACTTTGAAATTTAAGATTTTCTTACTGTTTTAGATGATCAAAGAAAAAAGGAAAAACACGAAAAAGTACAAGATTTCATATTCGAAAGTGTTTCTTTGTCGTTTTTCTTTTTTTTTCTTTTGCGATCTAAAATTGTTAAGAAGTCTCAAAATTCCAAATTAGACATGGTTCCAAATTACCCCATTTTATCCTAAGATCGGCTTTAGACCTAAGGTCGGGGGATCTAAGGGCGGAACTGGGCTACCGCATGAACTCGAAATTCAAAATAGCAACCAATTATATTTCTTTTCCAAAATTTAATAGATAATTTGCCCATGTTGTCCAATGTTAAGTGATAATTTTCCTAAAAAATCTTGATTGATAAAAATTAGAGAAGTTAAGCCATATGGCTAAGCCTTAGGTCTGAAGCCCGTATAACATTAACACTAAATCTACCAAGACCCGGTCAAATTGACCGGTTTAAAATTAACACATTTCTAAACGGTTACAAATTCGCTATCAAACTCTATGATTTTTTAAAATATGCATATATATAATATATTTTTCAGTGTTTATGGCGCTGGCACACCTTTTCAATTGAATGAAATTCAATCGATTGAAATTTTACCTCTTATTCTTTCAAACTGAAATCAGATATAGCTGTCTCTTTTCTTTCAAATGGAAATTAAAATTTCAATTTCAATTTTAATTTTCATTTGGCAGAAAGAGACAACTATATCTGATTTCAATTTGAAAGAGTGAGAGGTAAAATTTCAATCGATTGAATTTCATTCAATTGAGAAGGTGTGCCAGCGGCATTAAATTTTAATTTTTTGCTCTTTTCCAAGACAAATTTGTTGAGTATCCTACCCTACCATGGTTTGTCATTTCACCGAAAAACGCCCAAAAACGGTCGGTAGGTCTAGTGTTAATAAGTTTTTTGAAAAATCTTTTTAATGTTTTCAATCACGAAATTAGCAAGTTATATAAATCAATAAATAGAAGAGACATGATCAGTTTAAACATAAAGCCGATTTAATTGTTTTTTTTTTTAAGTTTATTTTTTAGTAATGACTCTAGATTGAATGCTATGTGGTTTTTACGGTTAATGTATTTGAATCTTAATTTCAAAAGAATTTCAGTGTGAGGCGTATTTCTATTCAAAACCAAATAAAATTACAATTAAATAATAAAATTTCAAAATTTAAAACGCAAACGAATTTCAAAATTTTAAAATTCTATGTTGTTTTATTTAAATACTTCAGTTTTACTTCTACAAAAACAGTCCACAGTTTTCAATTTAAAATCGGTTAAAAAAGTCAAAATATAAGAAGTAATTCTTTAACAAAACAAGCAAAACCAAAGATAAAAAAGTCGTACTCGTCGTAAATGTATTTATTTATTTTCTTTTTCTATTTCAAAAGTAAAAGAGCAGAAACGTTAAGAGGATAACAAACAAAATTTTATTATAAACTTAACGATGGTGGTGGAAAAAAATATTAAAAGAAATGACTTCACATTTAGCGAAAATGTACATAAAATACAGTTTTCTGTGATATAAAAAAAGATATATTATTAAAATAAAACAAGAAGAAAAGAGTAATTTAAAGTCTATAAACAAATTTTAAAAGAAATGAAATGCATTCGCGTTATTAAAAATATAAACGTAAATGAAAAGATCTATTAACTGAATTGATTTCAGATGGAAAAGAAAAGATTAATGGAATGTAATTCATTTAACGTTACTTACTCATTGCCATTTTCCCATTTCACAATATTTAGTAAGATTGATGAGAAGTTATTTAAAAAGATGAGAGATATAGCATTGTAAATTGAATAAGGAAATGAAACGAGAAAAGAGTTTAACTTGAGAAGGAAAACGTACTGCAAACATTTAAGAAAAATTCTTATAAATACATTAAAAAAAAACATTTTATTATGATATAGTTTGATGATTGCGCGTAAATGTTTAATAAAGAAAAACACTGTATTGTAATATATTTCTAAAAAAAAAGAGAAAGTGATGGTGAATCGTGAAAAGATATAGAATTTGACAATTTATTCGTATAAACCAAAAACATAAATTGATAAAATCATTTGCATTTCTACTGAAGCTGCTTAGAAAGAGGTGAAAAAAGGGAATGGATATTCTTTTGGTGTAAGAAAGGATAATAGAGAATGGGAGAAAAGGATGAGAATCTATTGACATTATAGATGTACTCGTAAAATGCATATTATTAGATAAAATATCGATACATATTGTGAATGTAATGTCTCTTTGAAAACAAATCCATATAGAACTTTATATTGAATTCGTTGGATGCTTTTATGTTGCTCCCATACAGAAGCATCATATATATTCCACTCTTTTTTTTTCAAGTTCCAGCAATAACAAAAATAGAAAGATGAATGAATATTAAAATTGATGGTTTTTTTACAATTCTTTTCAATATTCAATGGAACGATGTGGTGTCGATAATAGAGAAAACGAAGAAGTGAACGGGTTTAAAACGGTTAGAGATATGTATCCACGGATTTTTCATGTAAAAACCTCATAGAAACTTGCAGAGAAGTCATTGTCCATACATAAAACATAATTAAACCAAAAAGAAATAAATGTTGACTACTCGTAATTTATGTAATCTCATATTTTTTCGTACTTTGTCTTAAGTATTTTTGCGGAATATAAGATAGAAAAAAAAGAAGAAAATTAGTGAAAAGAGATAATTTTGTATCCTTTTAGTAAAAAGAAAAACCAAGTGAAAAACTTTTTTAAAATACATTGAAATAGTGTCAACAGTAAATTTTTGATATGAATTCACCATATCGTCGGACTCAATACCACGAGCAAATTTTTTTAGAAGCCATTACAATTTTTGGACCAGATGAAACACTAATCACCGAGAAAAAAATCCTCAAATATTATTTAACACAGTTTTACTCAAAATGGTGAATAATTGTTGATACAATTTTAAAGAGTAATATTTGTTTTAAAATAAAATGAAAGATAGAATAGAACATTACACATTAAAAGTATGATTTATAGGGCAATTTCGTCGTTTACCATATTATGTAATCAAATATTCATTCTCATAAAGTATTTTAATCTCAACGTAAAGTCTGATTGGATGAAGTTTTAAATGTTTCGAATATTTTCAATGATTTTCCAAGCAGATAATGCGATGATACTAAAATATTTTATAGGGATTAATACTTCAGAGAAATTATTTGAACATTTTTAGCTGAGATTCTTTTTTTTATTGTGTTTAAAGGATATTTTCTAAATTCTAAGAACGGCTTATGTCTAAAGGAGAAAACATCCTTTCTGTAAACTTCTAATAAACAGCGTTGCACATCTTTATAAAGAAAAAAACAATGTAAATAAAGACATATAACATTTTGTCGGTATATTATTCATTTTGCTCAGTAGTACAGTAAAAAAACGAATTCAATAAAAAAGTAAAGGAATTTTGTGAAACACGCAAAAATTAAAAAAAATTAAAATCAAGTTAAATATTTTTTGAAATGTTTTTCTTACTTATCGCTATATAAAATGAACGAGACTAAAAGATTAAAAACATGCAATATGCAATTAAATATTGGATTTCCTGAAATACTTTGATCTCAACTGGTACTGTGATTGGCTGGGGCTTGAGAGCTTTTAAAGCTCCATCCAGTCATAGAAAAGAATGAGACCAAAATTTTAGAACGAGAAATGCATTTCTTAATAATTTACATTATTTTTCTAAATTTTTGTGTTTCAATTTTGAGATATATATATAAAGAGATAAATTTTTCAGTTTAAATGCCAAAAATTTGACCTAAATATTCTTGAGGACTAACGGTTTTAACACTAAACCTACCAAGGACTGGTCAAATTGATCGGTTTAAAATTAACACATATTTAAACGGTTACAAAATCTATATCAAACTTAATGATTTTTTTTTAAATATGCATATAATATATTTTTCAGTGTTTAAATTTTAATTTTTTGCTCTTTTCCAAGACAATTTTTTTTGAGTATCCTACTCTACCGCGGTTTGTCACATAACAGAAAAACGACCAAAAACGGTCGGTAGGTTTAGTGTTAAGGATCTTTACGACCAGTTTTGAAAATATCAAAAAAAAAGGATATTTATACTTCAGTGCAATTGTTCTTAAGTTTGTTACTTTTCACCATAAAAGGACAAGAAAATTTTACAGCAATTACCATTTAAAGATCGATTAAACATTAGCAGGTTATATATTTAAGGACTTGAGAAGTAAACTCTTAATTCTAAAAAAAAATCTAAATTGAAATATTTAGTGTTGAAAATAAGTGAGTTTTTTTTTAAATTAACATACACTGAAAAATATATTTTGTAAGATTGTTCGTAAATGTTTGTGAATTTCCACTAATTATCGTATCTTATCTTACTGGGAAATGACGAAATAAGTTTCACACAAATAAGTTTGTAAAATTTTGCACTTTTTCACAAACATTGTTCGTAACATGATCACTTGACAAGCATTTTTAATCCTTTAACAAACACTTATTCGTACATTTTTGTTCGTCGAACAAAACTTTACAAACCAATGACAAAATTTGACGAACATTGTTTAGAGTATTTACGAAAATTTACGAACAAATGTTTGTAAATGAACCAAAACCAAAAATGGTCGTTAAATAATCATTTTACGAACAATGTTTGTGAAAAGGTACAAACTTTTACAAATTTATGGGAAGTTTTACGAGCATTTCGTAAGTGCCCAGTAGGAATTCACAAAAATATTTTTTGTTTAGGGGGAAGTGCGGCACCTTTGAACTGGGGCAGCTTCGAAATTGGGCTTTTTTTGCTATTTTTAAATTAAACTTGACCTTATTATAATACTATAATTTAGTTCCACAAACCAATTCAAAAGCAAAATTACATCATAAGGCTCAAGTCCATTTAAAAATAGAAGAAAAAAAACCCAATTTCAAAGCTGCCCCAATTCAAAGGTGCCCCATCTCCCTCTATTAAAAGCCAAATTTTATTTTTAATATTTGAAAATTTAAAATCTCAGAAATAAACGTTAAATTATTTGAAGAATTATTTTTATACAAAATAATAGTTAATATAGGGGGAAGTGGGGCACCTTTAAAAGTGGGGTACCTTTGAAATTAGGATTTTTCTCCTATATTTAAGTATAACTGAGCTATGTCGTAATGTAATTTAGCTTCTCAATCTGTTTGTGCAGCTAAATTATATCACGATAAGGTTCAATTTTATTTAAAAATAGCCGAAAAATCGCAAATTCAAAGGTACCCCACTTTCAAAGGTGCCCCACTTCCCTCTAACTTTTTGAATCTTAATTGAGTAATGATTAAATTAAACTTTTTACTGTTCAAACTGAATAAAATACTGAACAAAATGTCGCAGCCGAAAATTTTTCAGTTTACCATTGAATGACATGAAAAATATAATCAAATTCATAAATTTGTAAAATAGTGTCGAAATATCTACCACCTGTAATCTCAGTCGATGTGCATCATATAGATTCGAAAACGTACATTTTGCTATATCACTCAACCTGACGAAATTTGAAGAATATCTGGCATATTAGACGATGTGCACGAGACTTTTTCTTTTTATTAAATCGCTAGTTTATGGATTGATGCTAAATACAGAATCCACTGTTTTTTCCGAAAAAGTTGAAGTTGCTAGAATTTTCTTTAACATTTTTATACTGAATTCTCTCTCATTGCTGTTGTGTTGAAGAGGAATATGTTACGTATTTATCTAGAAAAAACCAACGTGCGCATTGTCTCATGTTTTTCAATAAACGATAATTTTTTGTTAAAGTTAAAAATTAAACTTTTCCTTAAAATTTTTTAAAAAAATTTTGATACAAAATTTATAATTTTTCAAAAGAAATGGTTATTAATAGTGAATTCGTTAAAATTTCTCTTTTTAAACTTTTTAGATTGTTTTTAACAGAGAGTGACTAATCCAGTGTGTCCAACCGATAGAATAGTGAAAAAATATATATTCCTAGAGAAATTTATCCATGAAAATACTGTATATTGAAAATTTTATTCATTGACTCATCGTGTAAAAAAAAACAAACACGTCACTTTTTCATCGAATATTTTAGAAAAAAAACTTACAGAAAAAAGAGAAAAAAATCCAAATCCATATCCAACACAATATTGAGAATGGAAAAAAAATCAAGTAACGTACTATTAGACTTTTTATAAGAAGAAATTGAAATAAAAAAAATATAAACCAGGATATACTTTTGAAAGAAAAGAAACTACCTACCTAAGAACCGAGATGAAACAAGTAATACAAAATATATTGATTCATTCATTACATTAAATACTTTTTAAAAATATATTAAACATTTAATCAAATTTACATTATGATATAAAAAGAAGAAAAAAAAACAGATAAAAATCTTATTAATTTTCCCTATTGTCAGATATATATTTACGATAATGATATAATGAGAATGGTCACATTTTTGAAAAATTCAACCTTAACAAACTAAAATTGTTGACTAATCAGAAGAAAAAAAATCGTAGTGAAAATGTATTACATCAGAGAAGATATGTTTTATAAAACAATATTGTAAAGGAAAACATTTTACCTGTATTGATTAATAAAATTGTAACCACTGAACCACCTACATACATTATATAAAAAGAACCTACCTATATTTTCTTTTGTTACTATTATAACATTGAATGCTAAAATGTATAACAAAGTTTATTACTGGTTGAATTCTTCAAATATTTAAAAAGAAAGAATGAAATGGAAATGAAATATTAAGTAAATATACCAAATATTGGAAAGTGTTAGTTTTCCAATGAAAAAAAAAGAAATATTATAAATATACATACATTGCATAATTATAGCTAAATCTATAAATCTTATATGTAAAAAAAAAGTGACAGAAACTGAATTATTTATTATTGAAATGAAACAAGAAAAGAAAAGTAATAGAATGCACTGTATACCGGATATTTGTTAAATCGCATTATTGAGAAAGATTGGAAAGAAAAAAGAAAAATGAAAATTCTTAGATAAAGTATGAAAAAGAAATTTATTATCATGTCATCGCTTTCGAAGCCCGTTTTTTAAAGAAAATAAAGTATATGAAAAAATTAGATTTTTTTTCAGACATATTTTTTAATTTGAAAGATTTTCAGGATGCTCAATTCGACGGCCAATTTCTCCTTATCGAAAGCCTTCGTCTTAACTTTGATGAAAACATGGATCTGTTCAAGAAGGAAATTTTTCTCAATTTTTGGGGGAGATACGCTTCAAGAATATGCTCCACATGAGAAACTCAATTCAACCTCGTCCCAGGAATCGAATCTCAATTTTAAGGATGACAGTTGCAGTCAAAGATGACAAGTCGCAACTGCAATAAAAACAGGAATTTTATGCGCTGAAAACACAAAATACCAAGCTTCAAAATTGAGGTGAGTTGGGTTTTCTTATCCAAAACTGCAAGCCCGAATTTAGACGTTTATGCACTGCTCGAATTCTCCCTGTCAAAGAATGGCGTTTGCTTTCGGCTGCCTTCAGTTTTTGGGGTCTTGCACTACTGGAAATGCACCAAAGTAGCACTGTAATTAGTGTTCGTGCAAGTGACAGTTCAACGACCTCATGTGTTCGAGTAACCGAAAGAGACTTCGGCAAAAGGCTCAAACTTACATACTGTATCCGATGAAAAATTTTATGTTTTCAGATTGGGCTTATACCTCAACAAAGTTTATGTCGAAATTTCTTTAAAATCGCAATGAAAAACTGAATCGTGTTTCTTATCGTTACTGGTGTTGCATAGGCACCGAGAGAACAATTAAGAACCTACTGTCACTTTTTTTTAGTGACAGTTTGAGCGATCCAGTATAATTGGCTTTAAATTAATGTTAAAAAACACACTGATTTATAGCCTCCCTACATATTTAGAAAAATGTATGTACTTTTAACAGTTTTTCCTGTATGACCATTACATACTTGAGAAATTTATGTCCATTTAAAGCAATAATTTTCCTACGCTTGTGTAAGAAAAACTCTTCAATATAGACATGGATTTCTCTTATGTGAAGAAGATTTCGTTATAGACTTCAAGACTTGAACTTCTTTTCAATACACCCGGAAATTTGAAGGAGTTGCTGGTATCTCATAGCTATCTACAATTCGGGTAATGTAGGCATGGTTCGCACAGAGTGAACCTTCAAACGGTGCGAATTGTCTCCTTGTTTGCAAAGAGCTGACTTACTATTTCTCATCTCGTCTCATGAGCTTAATAATGTATCTATCTTATGGCTATGAAATGACGACTAGGTCTTTGCAACTAAAGACAAAATTTGCGTTGTTTGAAGGTTGACTCTGTGCGAACCATGCGAACTATGTTCCCCAAAGCATCTCAAAAATTATTATTAATTCGAATTTGCTCTCTTACAAATAAATATAATATCAACTCTTTTCACTTATGAACCCTTTGAACGATTATTGTGGCACAAAAAGATGTTAACAAAATTTATTTATCATCTAGAAATGAGGCGTTTTATTCTCCAAAAATGTCTTGGCTAAACAAAATCGCATGTACAAGATCTTTTCTTTAGTTTTCGGGACTGATCTTTGAATATCTTTTAAATTGAAAAAACTTCGGATGTGAGCAGTCCGAATGTTCATATACTAAACTAAGTAAGAAATGTTTGTAGATATTATTATTATACTCTCAAAATAAGATAAAAATGATGAAGTAGATTAGATTGTACAGGAAGTATGGTCTTAATGGGATCGGGAATCTTTGTTTCTTCCATTTTGTTTTTTACACTTTGTTTTTCCAGTTTGTCTTTGGAATCTTTGTCTTCGGTTTTTTTTCGTTTTTTGGAAACTTTGCCTTTGGAAATGTTGTCTTTCATACATTTTGCACATATTTTATAACTTTCCAAAAAAATCCCTTTTCTCAGAAAATTTCCCTTTACTCCAAGGGCAAAACTAAAAACTTCAAAAAATACCGTTGTAATTTTATTATTTTATTTAATAAAATACCCTTATTTGAAATATATGAAAGACAAGATTTCCAAAGACAAAGATTCCAAGTTTTTAGTGTTTTTTTTTTAAATTAATAAATGTGCGTGGGTGCGTTTCGTGTAGAGAAAAGTGTCATGATAACTATAAACAAATTTCCAACCTTGAAATACGTATTTTTCTTTTCTTTTCGTTAGTATTTTTTAGGAAACAATTTCTTTTTACAATTGTTTTTGCTATTCTAAAGTGTTAAATCTGTTAAATCGTTCATACTCAGGGCAGTGACATTAGTTCTGAAAAATGCGACCAGTTTTAGTGTAATTTTTTTCCTGTTTTCATAAACATTTCACGAGATATTTCCAAAACTACGTAGATTGCCAATTTGGGGTTTTCGGTTGCCTATTTTATATTAAATTGGTTTTTATTTTGTATCTGTATTATTTGCTAATTCATTCTACAATGTCAGAAAATAGCTAATAAACTCGTTTTTTCGGCACGCTAGAAACATATGAGAAACATAGGAAACGTCATGCCCCTGTTCATACTGGTTAATTAAAACATATCACTGTCTTTGTAGCTTCTATCATTTGTATAAAATTCGAAGGTGAAATCAGGAGATGCAATTGACAGTTTCGTTCCATCGCCATTGATGTACATGGCAAAATCCAGCCATTAATTCAAGAATACCACTGGGATCTTGCTGATGAGGGCTAGAATAGTTCATAAAGCTGGGTGTTAATTAATGGCTCAACAGGGGCCCATCACGCCTAATAAAAAGTGAAGCTATTTTTCACTTTTCCTTGTAAAAATTTAGCAGATGTTGCATCGCGACCTAAACAAATTTGCTCGTAGTTCTTGTATAATTTTGGCGAACATTATGAAATATCTATTTTTAATTAGCTTTTAATGCACGAATTCAAAATATATTAGACTGATAAGTCAATTCTCTTTAGTAAAAAACTTGCCAATTGCCTTCAGTGCCTCTATGCAAAAACGTATGGAAAAATAAAATGTCGAGAGGCCTCTGGGCTCAACGTTGGGCCTCCTTACCCTGTGTCAGACGGGTTACTTTGACGTTTATTCGGTTTCAACTGTTCTTGCACACCTGTGTTTTGGAATTTGGTTTTAGTTGGGGACAATTATTATGTCTTTCTTGGGTACATGGAATACACGAGTATAGAGCACCGGAATTTCTGGGAAGAAAAGATTTTTATACTGGGCTAAAAAAAATGGTTTTAAAATCGTCTCAGAAATAGGGCGGTTAACCGGGTTTTCGGAATCGGTTAACCGTTGTTGCAATCACTAGGTTGAACCAAGCGCCTGGCAAGTTGGCCTTTTTATATGGAGCTATTTGAAGCCAATTCCTAAATTGATCTCTGACTCAGTTCACAGTGCTCCAAGAAAAAATTTTATTTAAACAAAAATTTAATATATTTATCCCTCCATACGGAAAGGTATCTTATAATACGGAAAACTTCTCACTTTTTAAATATTTAGCATAACGATCACGAGTGCAAAAAAATTCCCATACGCATTTGTATGTGAAAGGAAGAAATTGGCTTCAACTTTGAAAACCACTCGCCGGGGACTAGGGTTGAACCTTCTCTTGTTCGACAACTATTGGACTATACTTCTGAAGTAGTTCAGTAAGATTTTTTATTCGTAATTAGTACATTATAATAGCAAGAATCAGTGCAAAATTATAATGTATAGAATATATGACTTTTCATGATCAAAATTTTTAGACATTTGTTTGACTTTAGGGGATTTCGAACTCGAATGACTGGCATCATAGAGAGATCGCAATTATCCTATTGCACACTCATTAGGATGCAGGAAGCTCCCTAGGTCATGTATGCATTTTTAGCCACCTAAAATAAAGTCACAGTGAAATAAAATTTGATATAAATGACAAAATGTACAGGATTATTAAATCGTAATGAGCCAAATGTCCTTACTCTGCTACATGTATTACATTACAATTTATAATTCAGTTGGTGAACAAGATTTTTATTTATTTTTTTTATAATATTCGGCTGTGGAGACAAATTGTGAAGTTGCCGGCAGACGCAATACATTTGATTAAACTGAATTTGAATCGATAGCTAACGGCATTAAACTTTTATAAGAATTTAATGCGTTGGTTTTATCATGGTTAGAGGATTTACTAAAAACTTACTATCCATTTTGTGATATACGTTTGATCAACACAATTTTGTATTGCCTAAAGTCCACTCAAAATTGATTTTTCGTGCTTTCAAGGGGTATTCATTACAGAATCTGAGCTTTCATAAGCTTCTGAAGCTCTATTGCCAGGCTATATCCTCGCTGCAAACGCATACAGTTACATTCATTCATCCTTTGTAAAAGTGGACCAGTCTTTCTCTGTACTGCAAATTTGTGTCACCATTTTTATGCACTTCGTTTGACATTTTTGAGCTTATAAACCTTGTCTAAGGTTTATAAGCTACAAGTAAAAGTTGTCGTTTCAATGTTTTGTGTTGTGAATCTCACCTAATGGACTATCTATCTATGTGTAGAAAATGTTGTAGAGGCAAGTATTCTGCTATAAACAAAAAAAATTCTCGCGCTTGGCAATTCCCCACTAAATCGGGACAGTGCAGTCTACTTCCTAGGACTTGAAGCCCTGGGTGTGGTGGGGACGACTGTCAAAGAGTGTGAGTTGGAAGGAAAGTGAAATAGGATACCCTTTAGTGGGGACAGTACAGGAGTGCAAACGTGTAGGACGTGGGATAGAGTCTCAAGGCAGTGTAGAGCCTACGCCGGTCCATCTTTAATCAATTTCATTTTCTTATTATTTAAATCAAAGAGCGGTTAGTCCGTTTCCCCTCACAAATATGTAGGAGGTATGTGTCCAATGGGGATGAATAATAATGGATATTTAAATATATCTTTTTTACCCTTTTCTTGTCTAATTGAATTCTTAACATAATAAGTACATAACATAAAGTACGTGTGTTTATGTGCATTTTCTTCGCTTTTGCTCACTGTGGCAAATGTCAAAGAGTTCCTGGAAAAAGTTGCAAAATTCTGCACTACACTGCAGTAGTATTTTCATTGTTATTACGAAGAAGTTTCATTGAATTTCTGCACGATATTTCTGTGTGGGAGAAGTGCATTCAATGGAAAGCCCAATTTCATGACGGTTTAGTGCTTTTCCCAGTTTCTACCAAGTGCTAGTGGCCATTGCAAGTGCGAAAATGCCTATAATTTGCATTGGCTCACATAAAATCGTGAATCAGTTTTTAGTGGGTTTTCCCTTTTGGAAAAACTGGTTGTGAGTGTATGTGTACAATGCCGTCACTGCAGGGGACTAAAGTGATGCTGTGTGCGCTACCCCTTACTCGAAATATAAACCAGACTGTACCCAGTGATAAACCTTATTAGGCTTGTGACGACTGTGATTCTTGATGGTCAACTTGCAATTTTAAATTGATTTCTCTAACAATCTAAGATTTGGGTAACTTGAATTAAACTTGATTTGTGCTAAATATTTAATACAAGTTTGTGCTATAGACTTTATTAAAACGGAAGCAATTTGACAGACCTGTTGTCTAGTGAATAAAAAATAGAAATTGAACTTCAAGAGCCATGTAGTATGGTAAGGTCTAAGCTTGTGTTATAACAAGATTAAATACAAAAAATATCGAATATTTATCTAATTAATATTAATCCGTTAAGAATAAGAAGGACTATGGGATATCAAAAAATTATATTATTTACAGAATAGATCACGTTAATCTAAAGAACTTGGAAAATTAAAGTTTAAGCGGTTTTAATTTTGGTAATACTTTTTAAAGTTAAATTAAATGCGACATGGCATCAAATAAATCTCCACATAAGCGAGATTTATAGAAGGAGGTCCATGAGATCCTAGACTTTCAATATAGTTACTTTGAATATACTTATTCATCATTAAAGATTAAATTACTTCTTTATTTTTCTATTACTTCATCAGTGGAGAAACCATTAAAATTCTCTAAAGAATATCTAATAATATCATGCATATATCTATGAATAAATGCAAAACAAATGATAAAAATAAGTAAAAAATTAATTTTGGCAAAAAAATATAAATTCAATAACTAAAACTGCAACTTTGTTAGTAAAATATTAAATTTACTCAGTAAAATCCTGAGCTATCTTTTATTAATCCTTTAGAAAAGCGAATCTAATATATGTAATTAACATTCGGTTGTAGCTAAAATGAAAACTTCTTTATTTTGCCTATGCTAAAACTTTCACGAAAATTTCATTACTTAAAAAGTTTTATAAATTGTGTACTGGACTGATCAAATTTTATCTTGCTCATTTAATTTTTTCTGCCCATTTATACAGTTCTACGAATAATATAGTACAGGCTTAGTTTTATGGAATTTGTCTATTGAAAATGTTACGCAAACCTAGTTTCCCCTAAATATTAAAAAAGTATGTTTCAAGTAATATGTGAACTATATTATTCGCCTTTAAAATGTATACGTGTGTTACGCAGAATAAAAACAGAATATTTTCTTTATATTTTGCAAAATTTACAATGATGTCCACCCGCAAAGTTAGTTTTTTTTTTTTAAACAAAAAGTCTCCGAAAATGAGGTGCTAAAAACTGATCGTTTAAAATTTTTAAATGAAAATATCAGGAAATGGTTTGCGGAATCTTTGTTTTTTCCATTTTGTTTTTTACACTTTTGTTTTTCCCAGTTTGTCTTTGGAATTCTTGTCTTCTGGAATCTTTGTTTTTTTTTTTGGAAACTTTGTGATTGGAAATCTTGTCTTTCATATATTTTACAATTTTATAAATATAATTTTAATGATCAGTCTTACTGTTAGGGCAAAGGTATATTTTCGGTGTTTTTTGTAGTAATTAGTTTCGCCCTTTATGGGACAAGGGAAATTTTCTATGTTTTGAGAAATTATCAGTATCGCCTGTTGGAGCAAAGGGAAATTTCGGTGTTTTTTTTTAAGTTATTAATTTCGCTCTTTGGGGCAAAGGGAAATTTTCAATGTTTTGGGAAATTGGGTCCCGGTCAAAATCCCCAAAGCCAAAATCCCGAAAGCCAAAATCTCGAAGGCCAAAATCCCGAACGCCAAAATCCTGATAAGGCCAAAATCTCGAAAGCCAATTTGTACATATTTACAAAGTTTACAGCTTTAACCAAATTCTAGAATATCTGTAAATTTAATAAGCTCCAGTCTTTAGTGTATACAAGCGTAAATCTAAAGCTAAAAAAAGATAAAAAGCTGTAGAACTTATAGGCCATATTTGGATAAATCCTGGATTTGAAGGTTGGATATTCTACACCATAAGGATTATTTTAGATACCATGAGTACTGAAAGTATTGAAAAGACTTTTACAATTAAAAATTTTTTTTATCTACATTCAAATTCGTTATAAAGCTGTCATGGTAGTCATTAAAGAAAGTGGTGGCAGCCAGAATCCTGAAAGCCAAAATCCCGAAAGCCAAGATCCCAAACGCCAAAATCCCGAAAAGCCCAAAATCCCGGAAGCCAAAATCCCGAAAGCCAAAATCCCGAATATTCAAAATCGTGAAAGGGATGAAATTATATGGAGGAAAATGTTTAAAATAATTTTCCAAGACACAGAAGCTTCCATCAAGCGCGGGTGTAATCGTGGAAGTAGCTATGATACTTTTAAGAATTCGGGATTTTGGCTTTTAGGATTTTGGCCCATTCGGGATTTTGGCTTTCGGGATTTTGGCGTTCGGGATTTTGGCTTTCAGGATTTTGACCGGGACCCTTCTTTCTCGTCAAATTCATAAATAAAAAAGTTATGTGTTAAAAATCCTTCCAAAACAAAATTTCTGTTAAAATAACAAGTTCCAATTTCCTAATGACTCATATACATTATGACAAATTTTGCTAAAATGAGACATTTTGAAGTAAATTTCTTATACATATATCTGTAAATAATATGAAAATTCGTTAGACAAAAAATTCTTGCAATGTGTAGGATATATAAGAAAAGTACAAAGTCTGACATAAGAAAAATCTTCACAATTGAGACAATTGATAACATCAACTAGACTATTTATGGAAAAATGTCTACAAAATACAATTACGAGTTATTGGTTTCTACGAAATGTCTGGGATCTACTATAAAAGAAAATTCAAAATTTAGATATAATGTTTGGGACAAATGTTCAAAGTTCAAATTGCTTAGAGAAATATATTATTCCTTCTTCTAAGGGTTTAAGGTTGGGTCCTTAGTATGAAAATTATATGAAAATCTTACCTCCTATTTCATGGAATAGAAAAGGGTTCACCGACTTGTGATACTTAATATTGACTGTGAATAGGAAAAACATCTTCTAAAGAAGGTACTTCTTACTTCTGATCAGAAGAGGCTGCCACTTTCAAATGGGAAGCTTTCTCGTGAATGGGGTTACTTCTCCATGTGACATGTCACGCGATAAGATAAAATAATACACAAAAGATAAAATGGGCTTGTGGATATGGTAGTGTGTGAGTGCGTCCTGGAATTTTTATATCGCTCGAGCTTTTCATATCGGAAGCTGTGTAGAAAAGCTTTCAAGTTGCAACAAGTTTAGATTAATTTCAAACTTTGGTTTCTTGGGAAGAATCTCTGAACATTATATTCGTAAATCAATTTAACTTTGCAAAGAATAGCTAGCAATAGAAAAGTTAGGTGAACTAGTAAAGGCATTGCGTTGTGTTTACACATATCTTAGAGCATGAGGTAAAACGGGTAAAACTTACAACAATCGAGCACTGTACAAAGTCTCTTGAACCTTCCTAGCCCTTTATACAAAAATTGATGATCCTTGCCGGAGAATAATTTGTTTGTGTGTGATGGGCCAAAAGGAGACAGGATGTCTGAACGCATACACCGAAATCTTTATTTTTCCGAATATATATTTAGATGACAAAACACAAGTTCACACACTACATCATACTTTTGTTCTCGTTCCTTTAGCCCCAACTTGTTCAAACTGCTGATTTAACCTCTTATTTGTAGTATTTTTTTTCTTATCCTCAAACATTCAAGTGGAGTGAGAGCATAGACTGGAAGATGAAATGCGTAATTCTTAGACCTACTCATTCGGTTTCTATTACTCATCTTAAGGTCATTCATTACTTTTAGCATTCAATTCAGTTGGTTTTTACATAAAGCCGAAACATAAAAAAGGATTTATTTTGAAACGTTCACATTAGGGTGGGGATCTAAGATAAGGCAGCCTTAACTTGTTTTTCTTAAAAAAAACATATCAAAATTTTTATATGTTTATATAAAGTAATTTTTACATCTTCAATATCGAATATCAAATTTTCATACAAAACATTCGAAATAAAAGAAAATAAATATATAATAAAAATAACTAATTATAATAAATAAATAATAGAAAATATAAATAAAAGTCTAGGGAAACGCGCGCTACCTTCGGAGCACTCCAGTTTCGAACAATTATTTTTTTTTCAATGTGTTTTAAATGAATTTGAACCATTACAATATTATATTTTAGTAGCTAGTTCAACGCCTCAAATTTCCAGAAAGAGCTGAGGGGTAAATCCAATATGAACATAGAAAAAAATTAATTGTCCGAAGCTTGTGTTGTCCGAATGTAGCACACTGTCCCTACAAGACGAACTTCAGTGTTTTCGCTGCCTAGGAGCTAATCTCGCTGTCCGTTCGATCATTGGTCAATAGAAGGTACTTACCCTACTCCGTAAATCATAACAATATACAGTGTCGACCAAAAGTTTCTTGACACATTTGTAAAACACTCAAAATGCTCAAATAATAGAACTAGTTTAAAAGAAATTGGTTGCGCATATTTCACCATTTTAGTATCGTAGATGCGGGTGACTTTCTACTCCGTGGGTGACTTTAAATCCCTACTGTTCGTAAGCTTTTATTTAATTCTAATGTTTAAGAATGCTCTTGACCAATTAGACATGGTAGATCGGATCGGCAAAGACCGACATTAAGTGCTAGAATTAAAGAAAAGCTTACGAATAGGAAGGGGTCAAAGTCACTCGCATCTACGGTAAGTTTTAAAAATATGTCAAAAATATTTTGGCTGATGAAAAATTGACAAACTTTTAGATTTTTTTTTAGCACTAATAAAATTAATATTTTTTTCCAATGCATAAGTAACATCTATGAATTACGTGTTCATTTGGAAGAGTAGGGTAACGTGCGGTATTTTGGGACACTTTTTAGCACTTTCAAGTTTCAAACAGCTTAAAGACTTCTTAAATTATTTTTTTCTTTGTTTATACAAATATTTATGTTCCTTATGCTATCCAGAATAAGATTCTTGTCGAAAAATATTGAAAATTGCATCATTTTTATGCAAAACAGCAAAAAATGTAAAGAAGTAAAAGTGGTGTATTTCGGGACAGTTGGGTATTTCGGGACAGACAAAAGTCGCTATTATGCAAATAAATTTCACTGAGCCTGATTATTTACCTTTAATAGAAGGTCTAAACTTCACTCTTTCATAAAAAATTTGTTTAAATTTCACTTTTAAAGTGATTTAAATCGAAAAAAACTAATCACTGTTTGTGTTGACATCTGCAAAATTGACCACACTGAAGGTTTTTTAAGAAGGGAAATGTGACACTAACAAATACAAAGAAGTATTATGTTTATTTGATACATAAAGAGCTTAATATTTCATATAGAACTTAAAAATAATTAGAAAACAAATATTTATAGGATTTTTTATGTGACCCAAAATACCCATATTATGTCCCGAAAAGCACCTTGTCCAGAAATACCACACGTTACCCTAATCATTTTTGCACCTTGTTTCTCGAACATAGATCTGTCAAGAAACTTTTGGCCAATTGTGTACAAATATAATACTTCATAAATATTTGGCAAATGAGTCTTAAAAAACACTTTTTATCTGTCTGAAACTACCCCACCTCCAACAGAAAGCAGCCCTGATGGGCTCTTTTTTTAAGTTGATCATTAAAAAGAGGCTATTCAGATCATAATTTTTAGGCCATTTGTGACAAGTTTTGGATACGTTTGAAAGGTCTTGAAATATCAGACAAAGTAGAACCGATTATAAAGGGTTATAAACCGGTAATATATACTTCATTCGAAAATGAATGGCGTTTTACGTCATTATTCATTTTTCTTTTAGTCTTTTTGATAAGGACTTTTTTCGATGTCCTTGGTGAAGATGCCTAGATGGCTTCAAAGCCAGTGATTCACAGAAGTTCAGGAGGTGGAGGTACGATAAACAGAAGAGAATAGCCGCAGTGTTTTGTGAGGGATGTTGATTTGCAATATGAGAAAAAAATATTGCCAGTCTATTCATAGGGGTGTTTATGTGTGGTTGACTGTGGATCTGCTGTTTTTTCGCCGACACTCTGTCTCGTGTCAGCATGGAGGAGGGAAATCTTTGCCAAATTTCCACAAGCTTAGGCCATGTCTGTGGCCAAGAAGGACTCAGTAAATTTGAGAAAAAATTTTACTTGCTCACTCAGTACTGCGTAGCCTGTCGTTGAAGCATCATCTCTATGATTTCTCTTCTTCATTTTTTCAACTAAAATAAATTACATGGTGGTCTACAAGAGTATAGTGATTAATTTTCGGTCCTCTGTTCCATCATTTCATTAATTTTCAATTACCTTGGAAATTATCATACCGCCTTATCACCACATCTCAACATGAGATGTATTTGACGTTATTCGTACACGGTCCAATTGTGATATTATTCTCTTTAGAGGTGTAGAATAGACTGGAATTGTGAAAAGCTCTTGGGTGCACATGTGAAAGTTTATGCTGAAACACAATTAAAGCACCGCAATTGAAATGGATAGTGAAATGGTGAAATTGTAATGATGAAAATTGTGCCAATTTGCATTGTCTCTTGACAGATTCATATGGTACAAAATCACAAAAATAGAGACTCCCCCAGGATTTATTTTTTTAAATAGTACCAAAATATAATATTATTTTTACCTTTAAATCAGGGACAGAGGTTGCTGGAAAACTTTAGGAGACTGTAAAATTTTTGCTAGAAATGAATGAATGGAAGTTATTAACTTAAGGGAGTGTAGGATAGATTCGCACATTCATCAATTTTAGAAAATGATTATAACTTGGTATTTAAGACAAAGAATTACGACTTAAAAGGGAATCTTTTTTTTTAAATTATTTTAACCCTTTGAACTTCATTGAATTTGTATTTATTTCAATTGTCCTTTAGATCGTGTAATTTGATTTAAAGGAACCCCATAAGGGCTTACAAGTTAACTTATTTTAAGAAGATTGTACAGTAGAGTTCCTCAAATTTGAACTCCTCAAATTTGAACGACAGTTGAGTTCAAAATGTAAAATTTGAGGTTATGTGAAGAAAGTTTTGCGTGGAGTGCCATTTTTCTCTGGTATTTCCTCAATATTATCGTTTTATATTAACTTCCGCAACAAATTCCATTTATTTCACAATAAATTACCTTGATATATTCTCTAAAGTTGTTTATCTTAATTTACGGAAAGCGTATTTCACATGAATTCCGTTACGTTTTTGAAAATATCGTTCAAATTTGAGGAGTGAGAAATGTCATCTATACCCCCCAAATGTTCAAATTTGAGGAACTCTACTGTATGTAAAAAAATTATTAAAATGGAACGATGTAGGGGAAAGCGCGCTACCTTCGGACAACTCAAGCTTCGAACAATTCATTTCTTACAAAATGTTTTTTAATGAGTTTGACCTCTTTTAATATTAGTTTTAAAAATCAAATTCATTATTAATTTCAATGTCAAATTCATTAAGACATTGTAAAAGGGGTGGCAAAGCGTCCCAGACTTTGCGGAATGCCTGAACTCGTGACTTAGATGCTATACCTCAAAAGTACTTTCGCATCACTTACCGTTTACCGGTATACAACCGATTTAAATCGATTCATAAATCACTCAATAGATTCCACAAAATAGTTTATAGAGTAATAAAAATTATATTAGAACAAAAATTACTTATCGGCAAATAACCGGTTCATTACCGATTTGAACCGACATATAAATTATTCAAAATATTTCCCAAAATACACCTCAAGAGTAATTTAATTGAATTTCGTATAAAAATTATTTATCGCTTATGAACCGGTTTAGTACCGATTCAAAACCGATTTGAACCGGTTCAGTTTTGTCGGAAATTCCAATACCTTTCCAATGAGCTCAAACATGACCCCATTCGCTTGAAAAATGCGCTCTCAAGTGTTTTTTTAATCTTTGACCTTGCAAAAGCGTTATTAGGAATGATTCAACGGTATTTTCGTCTAAGGACGAAATGTCCGCCTGGGTACTCTCTAAAATTTAAAACATATCCGAAAATGAAAAAATCACACTACGCGTTTTCGAGCAATCTCAAAAAACATGGTTTTGGAGGGGAAGGAGAGGGATGGGGGGAAAATGAGGGACATGTTAACCATCCTTGGGTTGACTTATGGGGGGGGGTCTCCCGAAGGTTCCAAGTCTCTATCTCTAACCGTTTGGCCTCTAGAGCTGATGACAGCCGGACGGACAGACGGACAAACAGCGTGACGCCAAAAAAAACTTGAAACTTCAGATTTCCAAAATACGACTCCCTGGGGGGTAAGGAGCCGAAATATATATATAACTCAAAATCGAGGGATTATATATACTGCTCTCTCCGTGGGGTTCGAGCAGTAAAAAAAATGAGTTGTCCGAAGCATGAGTCCTCCGAAGGTAGACCGCTTTCCCCTATGTCTAGAAATAATCACGCTTATGAGAATACTAGTTCCCCTTTTGGATGGTGTGAATTTTATATTGGATTCAATTCAGACGCATTTTGTACCTTATGAATACAAAGTAGTACCCAAGATTAGCCCAAATAAAGTACTTTGTTTACGAATACTTTAAATCGAATACTAATCTTGTTATCTTTTCATGTAATCAAAAACCAAAACCTAAAGAAATTAAATTATGATACTACAAGGCTGATCTAGGGTTAATTGCTGCATTTAAAATTTGTTTTTCACTATTTTTTGGATTTTATATTGCAGATTGGCAGCTGCTCAGGAAGCGGCGCTAGCGAGACAAGGCTCCACAAGCGGGGAGCACAAGGAGGGCGATTGCTTAGCTGATACAATGGGCGCCAAGAAAAAGAAGAAGGGTCTGCCTCCGCCCGGGGAAAGGCCCACTTCATTGTTTATCCTGACTGAGGATAATCCAATTAGAAAGTACACACAATTTATTATCGAATGGTTGCCCTTCGAGTATGCTGTGTTATTGACAATCATTGCCAACTGTGTAGTGCTAGCTCTGGAGGAGCATTTGCCGAACGGGGACAGAACCATATTGTCTCAAAACTTGGTGAGAATCCGTTAAACCCTTTTAGGAGCCAGGCATGTGTTAACCCTAGCATTATACATCTAGGAAAAAACGGAGGCCTACTTTTTGTGCATATTCTGTGTGGAAGCTTCGCTCAAGATCATAGCCTTAGGGTTTGTGCTCCACGAACACTCCTACCTCAGAAATATATGGAACATTATGGATTTTTTCGTTGTAGTGACGGGGTAAGTGATCCATTCTCAAAATTTCAGACGACCACAATTCCCAAAGCTCAGCAAATATAAGTCCACAAACTTAATGTACTTCAACGACGCACTTGAGAATACTTTACATTGAAATAAATCTTTTATATTCATAGTAATATACTAGCAATATAAAATAACTAGGATAAAATATTTGAAAGCGAAGTATTACTTTTATTCAATACAAAAGTTTCCTCTTCTTACCATAAATGCTTTCATATTAAAATGTATTCAAAATTCATTTATGGAACAAGCATTATCGCTTCATTTCAACATCTTGAAGGTATTCAAGAAATGCATTTTTTATCTAAATTTGAATTTATAAAAAAATTGCTAAAACAATGATTATTAATAATCATCTTTCTGGACTCTTTTGTATTCCTTATAATGTATGTATAATGTATGTATTCTTTACTCTTTTGTAAGTCTGATTGTCTTGATTGAAGTTCGTAGTGAACTTTTCATTCTTATTCCATTAAAACATTATTGTCTTTTATTTTTTATATTTGTATTCTTTTTAAATTGTACAGAAAAGTGATCTGCCTTTGAATGTTACAGCAATTGAATATCTCAATTTTACTTTTATTTCTCAAAGCAAAAATTCTATTCTGTGAAACAAAGTGATAAGTAGGATTAAGTATGATTTAGAATGGATTTATTGCCTTACAAAATAAGAGAAAAATTGAAATATTCAAAGTGTGGCGCATTAAAAGGTAGGCCACTTTCCCCTAAAAATGAAATGAACCAAAACAAATAAAATCCTTTCGGAAAACCTTTAGTCCTAATTAAAGCTTTGAAAAAAATTACAAACGGTTTTTATTAGAGACAGAAATATTCGGATATGAAATTTTATGTGCGAGATTTTTCATGTACCCCCAGTGTACCCCAGTTGAAAGGTGCTCCACTTGCTTCTAAAGTTTTTGTAAAAATAGCTCTTAAGGGATTCATATAAAAACATTTTTACCAAAATAAAGGAATTAGAGTTTCTGAAGGTATCTAGTTTCCAAAAATATCAGTTTCCAGAAATTTTCCAAAGTCTTAAACATCATTTGCTACCAAAGTACATTCCTAAGCCAATGTCTTCCTAAAGATTTTGCCTGGTTAGGAAAGGGAGCAGTTTATAAATAAATATAAGATTTAGTTAATCGCATGAGTGCAGTATAACAAGGACGATAAATCTTTAAGACTAAGTTTAGGTAGGACCCTTTGTAGCTTTATGAGAGAAAACAACTTTGAAAAATCTCATAGTAATAAAGACATGAGATTCTTTCGATTTGAATTTTTAAATTTTTTGTTGAGATTGTCATGTAGAGCTAGATTAATATGTGATACCTTACTAAGTAAATTGTACTTCCCTTTTGCAATAAAATCTAGACCTGGAAAATACAGTGATCCTGATTGTTGTTTAGAAATTGGGGTCCTTCCAGATCAAGGTTAAACTTTTAGCCCCTTTATGGTGTCTACACACTAGAAACAATTTTCGTCAAAAATTGCCTTTTTAAAAAAAAAAATCTAAAAAAACGTTTCTGTCTACAAAAAAAAGGGGAAATTTTCTTTAAAAGGCTTTTTTTAAAGAAATTTATCATAGTGTGTATAGGCCATTAGTCTGAAAATCGCCTAATTGAAAAATTGTCTGACATTCTGTATCTCGTGGCTCAATTGCAAGATGAGCATAGTATATATTTAAAAATATATACATAAATGTCGTATAAGTTCAATCTGAATATACTTCCAATGTATGTATTATACATAAATTTTCTTCTATTTTAAGACGATTAGAAAGAAAGGCATATCCTAGAAAACGTGATGGTAGCTGCTTTCAACACTGGTAAAAATAAAAGGGTAACCGATGATCCTTTGAAAGGGTCTCTGTTTTGACACCTATTTAACTCTGGAATAAACGAACAAAAACAATGAAAAAGTCATTTTTGGTGTTCGCTCAGATGGAACTAATACGAAATACGATAAGAGTAATAAATTTACGATCTATCGTGATAAATATGCATACAAAATTTCAAAAGGTTCAAGTGAACCTTTCAAAGGGTCAAATATGATCCATTTTTGTTGAAAAGGCTCGATTTGACCCTTTTATTTTTGCCAGTGAATTATTATTCGTCAAATTAAAAAAAGTAGCGAATTTAGATTTTTAACATGCTGATTGTCTTAGTAGTAAAATCTTTTAATTTTAATATACTGTGAAACTGACGTAGCAACTTACTGTGAAGTCAGAACACTAATATCTTTTCCGGAAGCGTCAGTAGCCATTAAGGAAGGCACTCAGTAGACAAAAGGCTTAGAAGGAATCTGAGTGCTGAGATTCTTCATTTTTATTCTGGATCGTGTATGTGTACAACCCTACTGATGCTTCCGGAAGGGACATGTGTGTCAAGTCTTAATATTTCTTTTAATTCTTAAATGTATTAGGTAAAAATTCTTGATTTTTTAGTGGTTTTAATTTTCTGTAGAAACTAGCCTCTAGTTGGAAAACTATTTTTCCTGTTTTTCTTGTCATTTCACATAGGTTCATCACAATGTTCCCAATACCGGGCGTCGAGGTAGATCTTAGAACATTAAGGGCCATTCGTGTTCTACGGCCCCTAAAATTAGTGTCTGGAATTCCTAGTGAGTAGAAGATCCTTAAAGTTTCTTCCTAGTACCTAGTATGGTAGTTCTATTCTAGTTTCTTATCTTAAATTCTTGTTTATTTTTTGTATTTTTAATGTAAGACAGCTTTATCTAAAAATGTTTTCTTAATCTTTAGAAGGTTGCATAGAAAAGTAGTTTATTTTACCATATCACTTTTTTGTGTTTTTAATGGTAATCTAAAAGCAATATGTCTTTCTTTTGTAAATTTCAGGTTTACAAGTAGTTTTAAGTTCAATAATAAAAGCAATGGCGCCGTTGATCCAGATTGGACTCTTGGTGTTGTTTGCAATTGTCATATTCGCAATTATCGGATTGGAATTCTATTGTGGCAATCTACACAAAAGTTGTTATAGTTTAGACGATATAAGTGAGTGCTTTTATTTATAATTATCACATTATTTAAGTTTTCATTGTTTGTTTCCTTCTATTGAAGTTCCTTATACTTCTTATTAGATAGTATTGTTGATGTACAATATCTTACATGGATGTTTCTGACCTCTTTTGTAAATATTTGTTAGATAATGGTATTTTACATTAAATTATGATGCATCATATTTACTTATTTGCCAACAGGTATAATTATTAAGGAAGGTGATATGCCCACACCTTGTAATTCGGAAAACGTAACAGAAGCCCCAACTGGTGCCTACATATGTAACCAAAATGAGAGCATCTGTATAGAACAGTGGGAAGGACCGAACTTCGGCATTACCAGCTTCGATAATATTGGTTTTGCCATGCTGACAGTATTTCAGTGCATAACTATGGAAGGCTGGACCGCAATACTGTATTGGGTAATTTGATTTTGTTTGAAAAACCAAAATCCAATCTTTTGAAGTAATTACAAAACTTATTGTGCTTTATTGGATGTGATGTTCTTTTTATTTTGAATTATAATAATTATGTACAAAATTGTTATTTAAAAGCTAAACCTATTGTACAAAAAACTTTCTCCTGATTTAGTTTGCATCAAAATCTATGTTTATTTTGCGGTATTCATATACCGAGTAAAATTATATTTTGTTCTTTATTGTGAATGTGAAATATGATTACTTTTCAAACAATCTCATAATTCAACAATATCAATTAAGTGTATTGCTTATCTACATTCCTGAACTTATGCACTTCATTCTTGTGTGCCGAAACCAATTGCGAAACTTTCTCTATCCTCCTCCTCTCGTAGGATGATGATGATGGAAATGTTGGATGTCTGTTGCTTCTATCGACACTTTTCTCTCAATGTGCTGTGCTCAAAAGCACGTGTTCTACCTCATAGCAAATCTAATGGCATTTTGCTTAAATTTCCAGACCAACGATGCATTAGGTTCAACGTTCAATTGGATCTATTTCGTGCCTCTTATAGTATTGGGATCATTCTTTATGCTCAACTTGGTTCTTGGTGTTCTCAGTGGGTAAGTTGGTTTAACTTAATACCATATCTCTTTCCTCAAGAGACAAAATCCGATTGCGATAATGGGGGGAGATAGAAAAGGGAAGAACTATTGGGGATTGCATTGATTCTTCATCAACATTTTAAGTGAATTTTCCAATGAGCGTGCCCGTGTCGAGCGACGAGCTCAATTCCACAGATGTCGAAGTAAACAAATATTTGAGGAGTCTATGGTGGCTTATTTGGATTGGATAACAATGGCAGGTTATTTTCTTTCCCTACTCAACGTCCTGTTCAAAGGAATAGGACTCTACAGTTCTCTTTTTCTCTCCTAAGTACATTATCCACAAACAGTCAAGCTCCCAGATATACAAACAACTTTGTTGATTTAACAGTTTATCAGTTTATCAGACTTTTTTTTAGAAATTAGAAATATTAATTGTTCGAGTTCGTTAAACTAATTAAAATGTAATAGTTTTAGAATTACTTATCTACTACTGTGCCAGATAATCCTTATTAATAACAGATCTGTGGACTGGAATAATTAAAAAGATCTGTTTAAATTAAAATAGAGGCTCGAAGGACCAAAATCATATGGATGGGAATAAGCTTGTCTGATTCTATGTAGACTGAATTTTGTATTTCTCTTCGGTAGTTGTTTTTTTTTGCGAACAGAACCATATTTAAAATTTACTAAATTACAGCACCCACTGCCAAAATTTTTTTTTCTTTTCGTGAAACTAAAAAATTACTAACAACGTGTTCTACGTTGACTTCTCAAATACTCTCTGTTCATTCTTTTTTTCATCATTATTCTTTAATGATTTAGTCTCACAATCGATCAGTTCTGACATAGATCTTTTGAGCCAACGAGAATATACAAAAACCTTCCAGAAGTTACATGTCCAAAAAGATATGAAGAAATTAATAAACAACTAAGAAAAAAGTTCTTGTAATTTAAACGAAAGCCAGACTTTGAATAAGACTTTTCTAAAGATGCAAAGAATAGGTTCAATATAATATTGTAGTAGGGAAAAGCGCACTACCTTCGGATAATTTATGCTTCGAATATTTAATTGTTTTTTCAATGTGTTATAAGTGAATTTGGCCCATTATAATATTATATTTTAATAGCTAGTCCAATGCCTCCAATTTTTAGAAAAGAGCTATGGGTAAAATTAATAAGGAACATAGAGAAAAAATTGAATTATCCGAAGCTTGAGTCGTCCGAAGGTAACGCGCTTTCCCCTATATAGGGATGTGTATCAATTTTATTAATACTTTTTTAAGAAAGTTGTATGGAACTGCCTAATTGAGCTATTTGAGGTTATTATTTGCTAAGTTTACCCTTCATCAGTACTAGTTTTTTTCGCTTTGTCATATAATGTGGAAAGACTCACTCAATTCAATACAATTTCACATTTAACTGGTTTTAATTAAATATTTACCACTATGATAAAGTTCTTCTACTGAGTAGAAAACAATTGATAATTGGCAGTGTATCTTTATCTTTTTTAGTGAATTTGCGAAAGAACGAGAAAAAGTTGAGAATCGTCAAGAATTCCTAAAGCTTCGACGCCAGCAACAGCTAGAAAGAGAGCTCAATGGTTACGTTGAGTGGATCTGTAAAGCTGGTAGAGTACCCAAAGCTTTTATTTTCTGCCATTCCCTTTTTAGGCTCATTAGAAAAATTGTCATAAATTTTTGGTGCATTTTATTTGAATAGAACCTAACAAAAATGTAAAATTAACGTACAATTTTATATCTCTTTCCAACAGAGGAAGTAATCTTAGCTGAGGAAAGAACAACTGAGGAGGAAAAAATGTACATAATGGAAGGTAAAACTATTAAATATTGATTAATTCAAATTTTAAAAATTAACTCGATCATTCATTTGCGCATATTCAATTATTTGGGTATGAGTAGCTTTCATTGATCTAAAATACGATCTCCCTTCATTGATCTTTTTTACTCATCGTGCTTTCAAGCCATGAATGTCAAGTATTAAAAATAAATTTCATCTTTTCCATGCCATTCACATTGGGATACCTTGCGGGATTGTCTATAATCACAATATTTGGTAGCTCGGAGGCGCGCTGCAGCGAAACGGAAAAAACTCAAAAACTTGGGAAAATCCAAATCAACAGATACTGAAGAAGAGGAAGCTGACGAAGACTGCGCTGATGACGGTATGTGTTGTGGTTAGTCGTATTTGAATACCTAGCGTTCACGAATTGGTTCGTTATCAATCAATCCAATCCAATTCAATCATTTATGATTGGTGGAAGTGTCCATAATGTTACATACAAAATATATTCCTACTATTTTATGTTCAGAAAAAAATATAACCATTAATGTTGCAAAAACTTTCCAAAATTTCCACTTCAAAAATTTCTCTCTCTCTTTAGTTGTTTTTTCTCTTATTTTTCTTAGTCAAAATTTCGTTAGGCAAATGCTTCTTTTAGTTGTAGATGAAAAGAATGTAAAAAAAAAAAACAAAAAGACGAACAGAAGAGTTAGCATTAGGTTCTTGCTGTGATGAAAAGCTTCTCATGTCATTTCTTTTTGCAGTCGTTAAACGAAAAAAAGGTAAACGGAAACCCCAGTGAAAAAGGTGTTGAATAAATGGCAGAAAATATACGTAAAGAAAGATTTTTTGTCTTATTTTGAAAGAAACTTTAAAGATTTTTACTACAAATTAACTGTTTATATCTACAAGTTACTGAACTAGAAACCATTTGTGCAGTAGACTCTCGCTTATCCATGTATTATCGACTAAAATATCACCCAGATTGGGATTAATAAACGCTAAACAATTTTAACGATTATTGAGTTTTCGTATTTAAAAGAGGACTCAAGCCTATTGGTCTTTGTGCTGCAGGCAGGTCCGCCTTTCACTTCTGCGAGATGCAGCCACATCTGCAACTGTTCCTCCGCATATCATAATTTCAATATCTTTTAATTTAATGTAAATTATGGTCGATATGTGATTGCGCTTCATTGTACGTTCCAAAAAGGTCACAATGAGAAAGAATCTCAGCGGATTTGAGCACATTTACTTTAACAATTGTTGACAAACTTTTAAAATTTGGTTAACGCACAGATAATTTTATGTCATCCAGTCAAAGAGTAAAAGGATAAGCAAGAGTCTACTTCACTGTACTTAAAAAACCGTTAAAATAAAAATTAAGATTAGGGATTAAGATTGCGAGAATTTAAGTACTCGAATATTTTGAATTTTTGGGAAATTATAAAACTAGAAAGCAATATAATAATCTGTCTAAATAAAAAATTTGAACTCCGGGTTATAATTTTTTTTTTCAAAATTTTAAAACCACTGATTTTATAACTTTTTGATCTTCTGTACAATTAAAAAAAACTGTAGTTACATACTGTACCAAAAAATCAACTGTTTTCGAAAATAACATTTGTTCCCTATATATTTTTTCGTAAAGAAAAATTCATTAAAAGGGTCAGTTTAGCCAAAATACACAAAAAGCAGTATATTTGTCTCTAATTCTTTTCAATTTTATAAAAAAAAAATAATTCAATATATCTCTTATGAAATATAAAAGTACAACATTTAAACTATTCTGAAATTTTCATTCAAAAATTTTAAAAATTGAGCCTCTCTGGGCTTGATTTTTAGAGATCTTTTTGAAAAAAAAAAAAAACATATAATACTTTCGGCTGGAAAAGATTTCTCGGTATTGGTTCATCTGAAATCCAAAAACCAAATATATCTCGTTAGGTGATGAGTTAAACTAGTCCTTGAATGAAGGATTTTTGAGAAAAATAAATTTTGAATATTTTGGGGAATTTTATACAAGAGGGGTGGCACAGCGTCCGAGGCTTTGCGAGCTGCTTGAACTCCCGAGAAAGAGCTCTGCCTTATATACCTTTCCGCAATTTTTTCTGGTGCATAATTATTATCGAATTTAATTTATCTATAAATCACCGCAAAACCTTTTTTAAGTTGAAAATTTTTCAAGAAGAAGATTTCAAAAAAATCATAACCTTTTAATTAAATAGAACGAATCGGATGAAAATTAGGCTTTTGACCTTCAATAATTCAAGATGGCGATTTTTCCGGTGAAAGGTGTCTAAATGTTCAGCTGGACTACCTCCAAGATATACCCAAAAATAAACGAAATCGTCAGGGCCAAGTTTTTGCAAAGTTCGAAAAACCTCAATTTTGACCTACTTTTGGGGTATAGGAAATATTTGGTTTTTGTAATTTAGATGAATCAATTTCAAGAAATCTCGTCCACCGAAAAGTTTGTTTTTTCAAAAAAACAAAAAAAAATCTTCAAAAATCACGTCTCAAGGGCTGAATTTTCAAGATTTTTAAATGAAAATTTTAGGAAATATATTTTAAATGTTGTACCTTTCTATGCTAACTTGAATAAAAATAAAAATTTATATGTTGAAAAAATTAGAGAAAATGTTATGTTTTTTTAGTCTTCTTGATCCACGAAATCCCTTAAATAACCTTTCCTACATAGGTTTAGGTCAACGTAGTTTTTTGGTATAGGTTTCTTAATCGAATAAGTCAATTATTACACGAATAGAATTAAATTAAGTTACTCCACAGCACTATCCACATCCAAACGAATATTTAATTCAATTAAATATTTTAGTCCCCTCATATTCCTTTTCAAATATATAAAGAACTATCAAAATCCATTACAAATATGATTCTCGCATGACAATTTATTTATTTATTTGAATTGATATTCCAAATAGGAATGAGAGTTATTTAATTTGTATGGTTGGTTTTCATAGTCCACTTATAGAATAGCAATAAAAAAGTTACATCTATCAATCAAAAGTTATCATCTACCCTCTGCAAGAATTTAAGTCACAAAGTATTGAAATTTACGTAAAATTTACGTAATGCTAAAATATGAATGATTTGAGATAATATGTGAAAGCATGAGTTTAATTTTCGCGAATTGAATACACGATTATCGTGTGAGAGTAAACTATTTTTCAAGTTGACACCAATTTTATTACAATTTTCCCCATCTAAAATGCTGCAGCTTTCCACTATTGCACCGAGTAATTAGCAATTATAATTTATTCAATGAGAACTACAATGAAAATAAATGTAATTTACACCATTTAAGTAACATCGCTAAGACTTTTCGTTGAAATATTCCGAGAACGACTAAATAAATTTTTACTGAAATATTAAAGAAATACAATATTTTATAAATTGAACAAATATTTAAATTAACAATTTAGTGGATAATTTTTACTGTTACTGCTTTTACACTAGTTAGATTTCTATTTAAAATTCACCTAATATTTCTTAAATTTAACTTTAGATAGTTTTTCATAAATTCTTTATAGTGATCTCCAAGTAGATTTTACTAGATTTTGCTGCTTTGACATAACGTTCTTTGTTTCTTTTCCTATAGTTCTAGTTAACTATTAACTATTTTTCTTTAATCGATTATTTATAAATATTTTTTATAAGCTCTATTATTTGGAGAAAATTCATTAGATTACAGAACAAGATATTGTTCAAATGAATATTTGGGTGGAACCCAATTTGTATTTTTTAATTTTTATTCATTTATTTTTTTTATATCTAGAGGGGAGGTAGTATTTTACCTTAACAAGCTCCGATATGTATTTTTTAACCACCGCTTTTTTCTGAAGTTACGACTATCAAATCAATTATTTTGATTTTGAAAAATTCGTTAGGAGAATGTTGTGGTAATATATTTTGAAGAAGTTACCCTTAATATGGAGTAATTCCAATAATATAAAAAATAATCTACGCCCTTATTGTAACTTATGAGTAATATTAATTTATTTTCCAATTTTTTGCGCGGAATTTAATTATTACACTAAGAAAAAACCCAAAAAGTTAAAACAATTCTATGGCAGAGTTGAATTAACACTACGAATATCGATGTAATAATTACTCTTTTTCAATGTAAAATTTCATCTCGACTGAAGTATATACTTAAGTGTTTTCGTTTTAAGAATATACTTCAGTCAAGAAGATTTTCGTGTGACAAAGTTCATATGGAACATCAACTATATGAATAGCAATGTTTCATTGAGACCTGTGAGTGTATCATACGTGATAGTTCGCTCGGAACATAGGGAACATGAGGCCAAGAAAATACTAAAGTACAATTTTCAAATAAAGGGAACTCAATGGGTCAAGTGGTAGAGCACTCACTCTATGATGCAAATGTCCCGGGTTCGAATCCTCTTTGGATCATCAGGAATTTTTCTGGCGTTAAAGGAGTTCGAATTGCATCCAGTGAGCTTCACTGCACTTGATTCCACGGGCATGGGACTGACAACCTCATTCCGTACAAGAAAAAATAATAATGCGTGTCTAAAAATCCCCTTGCGGGAACGCGGGAAGGCTTTCTTCCTTCATGGAATGTTGCGCTAACATTATTATTATTATTATTAAGGTTCAGTTCCATTTAAAAGTAAGAGGAGAAAAAATCCCAATTTCAAAAGTGTCAAAATTCAACGGTACCCCACTTCAACATGCGCATCTCTTTGGAACCATCATTAAATATCAAACACAGAAACGATTATTTCGATATTAAAACTCTATTAATTAGAAATTTAAATATTTATTTGACAAATATTATATATGCGGTGCTTACTTCAGGAGGTCAAATACTAACTCCCTATAAAATAATTAAAGAAAAACGTTACAGTAAAATATTGCTGAATATTTCAGTAGAATAAAATACCTTAAGATCCTAGAATAAATTTGATTAAACAAGAAAAGGTTTTACAACTTACATAATTAATGTTGAACATTTCTTTAGAGGATTTCTTAAAGCATGTAATATCCCTACTGAAACGTATTTGAGTTTTTCACTGCGTTTCAAATGCGAAATAATGCTGATTTTCTTTGCTCACGATTCATGCAAATGTCGCTGTGCAGAAAATCATTAATTATTCCACTATTTGGCGCCATAGTATTGTCACAGGCAATTAACATTTCTTGTACTCTTTTCAGGTTATTTAAAAACAAAAGTGAAATCACAAGGCAGTTGTCAGGGATTCTGGAGAGCTGAGAAGAGATTTCGGTTCTGGATACGACACACAGTGAAGACACAATGGTTCTATTGGTTCGTTATTGTTCTTGTATTCCTCAATACGGTTTGTGTTGCTGTGGAACACTATGGACAACCACAATGGTTAACATCATTCCTCTGTGAGTTAAATATCTTCATTTAAAATTATAAATATTATTTTTAAGTACATACAAAAACTGTCATTATATTTTGATGCATATCTTTCTAGAAATTTATACATGAGTTTGAGGATAATCTCGGGCAAATTTTATGTTAATTATCTGCTTGTAACCATAAATTAAAGTAGGGGAAGGTTCTCATTCTCATGCTTTTATATACTTTAGCATCGGACACTTCATATTATTCCCATATTCCTTTAATAAATCTGACCTATCTATAGCAATATATTTTATGAGTGAGTCTTAATCTTAAAAGAATACAGGAAAAATATGAAATGTTCGAAGACAAAATGCGTGCAAAGCCTGAAAGTCTTTCCCTACTTCGCTAAAACTGTATTATCCTATCTGTATTATCCTCGAATTCAATGACAACTTCGAAGAATACTATAGATTCTTCCAACAAATATACAGATTGAAATAATTGGGTTGCTGAATATGGAATTATTCTATTTTGAGAATTCTTCTATTGTCTCCTTATACCATTAAATCTAACCATTCTACTTCTTCTAGTCAGTAGCACTTTGGTCATATAGATGAAAATTTCACACAGTTACTGTAAGAGCAATATAAACTGCTTCAGTGCGATTATTTTGTAAATCGAGACACAAAATTTATTTAGGGTAAAGTGGTACAAGTTGGACAGTGCCAGTGGTACAAGTTGGTAAATGGTACAATTTGGACAGGGTTTTTTGTCTTGATAAATTTAATACTTCATTTTTATTTGTATATTTTTAATGCTTTAGTTTTATAATTTGGTTCATTGGGCTTAAAAACTAATTTTGTACTGTATTTATCTATAAAAAAGTCATGTCCAACTTGTACCGGCGAATTGTCCAACTTCTAACACTAATTCCAAATTATATCACTTTACCCTACTTTGCGATATTCTTTATTATTCAACATTGTGATAAGGATGCCTAAGGGTGCTATCACACTAGCATTTTCACAATTTAATTTTAAATTCAATTGAGCCAATTGAGCATTATAAGATTTTTAGAATTTACTTGAAAATTCTTGCAGCCAGGACACATTTTGCAAGAAATTTGCTCAATTTTAAATAGTGCCGCGAGATTTTTGATTAGGAATTACTCCGGAAAATGTGTGATAGTACTTAAAATGTCTTATAAGTCACTTCTCTGTTATGTAAAATAATCCCCAAAGCCAGAATTAAGGATTGTAGGCAAGGGGTCTCATGAAGAGAGTCTCTTACAGTCTTGTTTAAAATCTGTGTGAAGTCATCCCAACTGCGATTTCTTGACACAACAATTTCCTTCGAATGGATTTGGAGGAATTTAGCAAATTACTCTCGATACTGAAGCTTCACTCTCGCACAAGTTTATCACTAATCACTGTCCTTACTTTATTTTTTGGCCACAAATAATGTTAATTATGAGTAAATAAATTTAATAAGAACAATTTGGTTCGAAAGGCTACTTGTTTAACTGCAATAAAATTAAAATTAATGATGAATTTTAGCATTTTAATTTTCTGAATTCAAATTTAATTGAGAAACCACAATTCTCCTATTTTACCATTTTTAAACGTTTTTTTGTGAACCAAGTATAACTTTATATCAATAAATAAGCGAAAATCTATCAACTCAAATGATCTTTAATGCAAAATGGAATGGAATAATGGATTAATGGAACAATTCATCTGATAATTGAATTGAATTTAAAAATCGAAAAAAACCTAGTGTGATAGCACAGTCTCTATCTATTCCATATCTATCTATTCCACCCATTCAAGATATTTCTAAATTAAAATGATAGATAAAACAAATCACATTTATGTCAATCCCTAAATAAACTTAACGTTTGGAATACTACTGGTCTACCTCCTTGCAGGGCACTTTAGTTAATTCTTTAGAGCCTTTTTTCCCGAAGTATATCCTTAAGTGTAGATCTCATTGTATCATTACGTTGGATCCGTTACTTCATTGGGATCACTTAAATTATACTCACAAAAGTGCATCCGAGCTGTAAGAAATACCAATGGATACATTCGATTGTATACGGGAACAGTGAATGAATGTACCAAAATGACTTATTCCGTATTCAGTATCTCATTATTTGCACAAACATGGACTAATAATTCTAAATAATTTGTAGATTACGCTGAGTTTGCCTTTTTGGCACTCTTCATGATGGAAATGTGGATCAAGGTATACGCCCTTGGTCCTCGGATCTACTTTGAATCATCGTTTAATCGCTTCGACTGTGTCGTGATCAGCGGTTCGATATTTGAAGTGATCTGGTCCGAGGTCAAGGGCGGTTCGTTTGGGCTGTCGGTGCTGCGAGCTTTGCGTCTGCTGCGGATCTTCAAGGTGACAAAGTACTGGTCGTCGCTGCGCAATCTGGTGATATCACTCCTCAACTCGATGAGATCCATCATCTCACTGTTGTTCCTGCTCTTCTTGTTCATCCTCATATTTGCATTGCTCGGAATGCAACTCTTTGGTGGTCAGTTCAACTTTCCAGAAGGTACACCCCCAACAAACTTCAACACATTTTCCATAGCACTTCTCACAGTCTTCCAAATCTTAACTGGTGAAGATTGGAATGAGGTCATGTATCAAGGTATAGAGGCTCATGGTGGACACAAAAAGGGAATGATTTTTTCACTGTAAGGATCACAGAACAAGTTTCCTCTAATCAATTCTAATCCTTATTTTGGTATTTTTAAGGTATTTTATCATACTTGTGATATTTGGTAATTATACTCTGCTGAATGTGTTCTTGGCTATCGCCGTCGATAATTTGGCTAATGCCCAAGAATTAACGGCAGCTGAAGAGGGGCAAGTGGAGGAAGATAAAGAGAAACAATTGCAAGAGCTCGAGAAGGAAATGGAAGCAATTCAGGTGCCAGATGGCTCATCTCCTGCAGCTGATGCAGGCGCATCTTCACCAACGCACAATAATAATAAAAAGGAAGATGAAAAGAAAGAAGAAGAAGAAATAACGGATGGACCTAAACCAATGCTTCCATATTCTTCGATGTTTATTCTTTCGCCAACAAATCCGTGAGTCTTTTCTACCTCTTTTCGTTTTGGCTAGATCTAGATAACGAAAGGATCAAGATCGATCCTGGGTGGACATAAGAACTTTTCCTGTCTCCATTCTGGAGAAGGTTGAGTGATTTGAATGTCACTAGATCTGATTTACTAGTCTTTGTACACTATTACATTTTATATTGAACTTAGGTTCGCAAAGTTCTCAAAATTAATCTTAATCAACGAATATCCTTTTCAGTATTCGACGGGCGGCACATTGGGTAGTAAATTTACATTATTTTGATTTCTTCATCATGGTCGTTATTTCATTGTCATCAATTGCTCTGGCAGCAGAAGATCCGGTAGAAGAGCATTCTCCACGAAATAAAATTCTAAATTACTTTGATCATGTCTTTACGGGCGTCTTCGCTATAGAAATGATACTAAAAGTTGTAGATTTAGGTGTAATACTGCATCCGGGCAGTTATTTAAGAGAATTCTGGAATGTTATGGACGCCGTCGTGGTCATTTGTGCTGCTGTGAGTTTTGCATTCGAGTAAGTTTTTTTTTAGTTTTTATTTCTTAGCTCTGAATAATACCTTGATTCTTTGTAGAGGAAGCGCAGCAGGGCAAAATTTATCAACTATCAAATCACTAAGAGTACTTCGGGTCCTTCGTCCACTAAAAACAATCAAACGTGTTCCAAAGCTAAAGGCTGTTTTCGATTGCGTCGTAAATTCGCTCAAAAATGTTATAAGTATTTTAATTGTGTACATATTGTTTCACTTCATTTTTGCTGTAATTGCTGTGCAATTGTTCAATGGAAAGTTCTTCTTTTGTACGGATGAAAGTAAACATACTCCAGAGGAGTGCAAGTTAGTAATCCTTGTTTTAGTGCAATATCATTAACCAGAAAATTATTCATGTCATTATTGTTCCTGTGGATGTCTTTTCATACTTTTTTAGGGGTTCATATTTTGTGTTCGACCGTGACGAACAGTTACCACGAAGGGAAGCTCGGATATGGACTACACAAAGCTTTCACTACGATAACGTGGCGACAGCAATGTTAACGCTTTTTGCTGTTCAAACTGGTGAAGGATGGCCTCAGTGAGTAACAGCTGTAGAATCTCAATTGTAGCATCTAAACTGATTTTAAACCTTATCAATTTCTTAGGGTGCTTCAAAATTCCATGGCCGCCACCTACGAGGATAAGGGTCCAATACAAAATTTCCGCATTGAAATGTCCATTTTTTATATCGTGTACTTCGTAATTTTTCCATTCTTCTTCGTTAACATTTTCGTGGCCTTGATTATCATCACATTCCAGGAGCAAGGCGAAGCTGAGCTGCAGGACGGCGAAATAGATAAGAATCAGGTATAACACATTATTAACATAAAGCTTCAGTATAACAGACCCATGATTAAACTTTTTCAAATTTTTTCTTCTTTTCTAGAAATCATGTATAGACTTTACTATAGGAGCTCGTCCACTTCAACGATATATACCAAATAATAGAAGTGGTTTTAAATACAAAGTGTGGCGAATTGTTGTATCAACACCATTTGAATACTTCATCATGATGCTCATTGTCTTCAATACGCTGTTGCTCATGATGAAGGTATTACATATCTCTAAATACTACAAACACATATAATTTTTAGATTCTTATCTCTTGAAGTTTGCTTCACATAGGTTTAATTCCCTATACTTTTGACAATGCTTTGGGCTAGCTATTAAATTAGAGTCCTTTACCTGTACGTATAGATAATACCTATTAATCGATAGAAGGTCTAACAAAACTCAGAATATCAGATATAGTATTGTACATAGTGCATGGTAACCATTATTGTTTTACGGCTGTGTTATGCCCTAGACACACTTACAACTTTAGCCGAGAAAAGGTTTAGCATAATTCATCTGTGGCTTAGTTAGTGGGAAACTAATGAGAATTTAGTCAAAATATTATTTTGATTACAATTACGTTAAACCGTCTCTCGGATTAAGTCGTAAGTGTGTTTAGGGCATTATTCGTAACCAGAATGTAATCCTAAATACTCCTGTTCCAACTTAAGAGATTGGAACGTCTCTCTAATCTAAAGCGTAAACTGTGATTCACTCATGGGCATGACTTTTAATTGAACATAAATTTTAATTACAATCGAATCAACGATTTCTACGTCGCCAAGCCAGTTCTTGACTTAGTTCATAAGATTTAGAAACATATGGGAAACTGGGGCACCACAAAACATGGGGTAGCACCAAACACTGCGATTTTTTAATCAGATATTTTACTTCACAGGACAAGGCTTGTAGAATTTTATAGGCATTATACGGATGCTGGTCCACTGAAGAAATGGTCGAGATAGTCCAAGTAGTTTAGAAATAAAAATTAGTGAAAAACGATAGAGCGCACGTTATGTGATGAACGTATTCCGGGTTTAAATCTCCTTTTGGTTATCATAATTTTTTATAATAAAGGTTTTAAATCCCATTTAGTAACGTGCGGTATTTCGGGACACTTTTTAACATTTTCAAGTTCCAAACAACTTAATGACTTCTCTAATTATTTTTTTCTTTGTTGATACAAATATTTATGTTCTTTATTCTATCCAGAATAAGAATCGTACCGAAAAATATTTTTAAAAAAAATCCATAAATTTTTATTCAAAATAGCAAAAAATGTAAAGAAGTAAAAATGGTGTATTTCAGGAGAATTGGGTATTTCGGGACAGACAAAAATCTCTATTAAAAAATAAATGTCACTAAGACTGACTATTTACCTTTAAGTAGAAGGCTTAAACTTCACTCTTTCATAAAAATTTTGTTTAAACTTCTCTTGTAAAGTGGCTTAAATCGAAAAAAATCTCAGCAATGTTTGTGTTGACATCTGCAAAATTAACCACACTGAAGGTTTTGCAAAAAGTGGAATGTGATACGCGATAAAATTCACGCGTTTTTCACACTTTAAATTAAATAAAATTTCAAAAGTTTTGTGTTTGAAGAACTTAAAATTTCATATAAAACTTAAAAATAATAATAAAACAAATATTTACAGGATTTTTGATGTGTCCAGAAATACCCATATTATGTCCCGAAAAGCACCTTGTCCAGAAATACCACACGTTACCCTATAAAACATCTCTTTATGGTCTTGAAATCTCACTTGCTTATAAGACTTAATGCCCAACGCTCTATATCTAGTCATCTCGCTCATTCTCATTGGAAATTTTGAAAACATGTTGTCATAATATTCTGATATTACATATTCTGATATTACTTGAAGAAAACATTCTCTTTCTAGTTTTTTTTGATTTTTTCTATTTACTGGTAAATCTTCTTTATTCTAATAGTATCATCAACAAAGCAAAAGCTTTGAAAACTCACTAACGTATCTCAACATGGTCTTTACGGGAATGTTCAGCGTTGAAACTGTTCTCAAAATTATTGGATTTGGTGTGAAGGTAATACACTTTATTTTAAATTACGCAAAATTTTATTTAAAATTTGATTATTTTCGAAATATAGTGATAAAATATTACTTTTCTTACAGAATTTTTTCAAGGATCCTTGGAATATTTTTGATTTAATAACTGTGATTGGGAGTATAATTGATGCCCTCGTGATAGTAAAAGGAGTAAGTTCAAAGAATCCCTATGTTACACACGAAAGATTTATAAATACTTGAAATTAATAATATTTATTCCATTACTTTTAGGAAGAGAATGCTTTCAACGTTGGATTTTTGCGACTTTTCCGTGCTGCACGATTGATAAAACTTTTGAGACAAGGATACACGATACGAATACTTCTCTGGACATTCGTTCAATCCTTCAAGGCTTTGCCGTACGTCTGCTTGCTCATCGCGATGCTATTCTTCATTTATGCCATTATCGGAATGCAGGTAAAATTTTATTTAAATGATATTAGAAGATTAATACGGTAATAGAACTACAGATAATCTGTAAAATTTTGATTAAAGAATTTTTTATCATTTAATACATTTATTAAATATCCAATACCTATCTTAAAAATTGGATTTTAAATTGCTATTTTCTTTTTTTTTATTAGATTTGAAAATATTTTCAGTAACACGGCTAGTGATGTGTAAGGTCCTAATTCATATCTGTTATTTATTTATTTAATTACTTATTTTTACCAGTTGATATAGGAAAAAAAATTTTATTGATCGACGATTTGGTATTTTTGAATACATGGATGAATTATTATTATTAATCGTATCGAGATATTTATTACAAGGTAATCATTTTTACAATGCGTTATATCCCGTGTTGGAAAAATCTGCGAAGTCCATTGTAGACCGCCCAGGAGCGCCTTCCCGTAGTATGGTGAATGCTTCTTCCATGCTCCCGGAGTTGTTGGGCGAGGCGGTGCATTTTTATTACGTTATATCACAGTGAAAATGTCTTTTTCTAAACATTCAGATCTTTGCACCGGGCGGGACTCGAACTCACAACAGTGAATCGAGCCAGGGAATCGATCCGCCCAAGAGTCAACGGTCTTGCCTATTGCGCCACTGATTCCCCATGGATGAATGTAGTTCGGTTCTCTGAACATTTGATTTTGGTCAAAATAGGCCTCAAGGCCTAAGACCTTGGTAAGGGGGGTAGGTAAGGGGGGAAACAAAAAAAAAAAGAAAATATTTTCAAAAAAATCATGTACATAAAGTCAATCAAATATCTAAACAAATCACAAAATAATTCAATAACACTTTCAATGTGTAAACAAATTTGACATAAATACTGTTTATTGATTCGTAAAATTCGTGAATGCAATATCCTATGGCATATTATCAACAATTTAATTGAATTTAATTGAGAGAAAACAAATTATTTTGCCATATAATATTAAAGCAATGTTATTGTGCTTTGCACAAATACTATTTTAATAGCTAATACTCCAAATTTAAACAATATCTATCATAAAACTATGCTGCTGATATTTTTATGCAAAGAAAAGTAGTTGAGGAATCTGATTCATTGCAATTTCATTTTCCTAAATTTTTAATTATAAATTTCTAAAAAAATCACTGAAAAAATATGTGCTAAAATTCTATTTTTTTTTATTCTAAAGGTATTCGGAAATATTGCACTAGATCCAGGAACTGCCGTAACGAGACACAACAACTTCCGTTCATTCATACAAGGATTAATGTTGCTATTCAGGTAAGTGAATAATGGTTCTCTTTTAAAAAATAATTTTGTATTATTTTTCTAAAAATTCATTCTGTTCCATACCATTGATTTTGTTTAATTAATTTTATAGATTTTGCAACAAACAAGTATTCTCTACTTACCATGAGTTTGCCTAATGTCCATTAGAAAATAAATTAAATTAAACAAAAAATAATTTATCAGGACAAAACCGATTTATTACTGGTTTATAACCAATACTTTTCCAATGAATGCATTTTGTAAAATCAGTTGAGAATACGCTCTTCAGCGTATTTTTAACTACGATTTAAAAAATCAGTTTCAAAGCTATTCTTGTATACAGGCTATAGACGAAAAGTTTACCTAATATCCATTATAAAATAAATAAGTTTAATCAAAAAATAATTTATCAGGACAAAACCGATTTATTACTGGTTTATAACCAATACTTTTCCATACACTATTAAAACAAATATTAAAACAAAATAGGTATGAAATGGAAAGTCCATTCTTTAATAAATGATTTCCTTATTTTAACAGGTGTGCTACAGGAGAGTCGTGGCCGAATATAATGTTAGCCTGCCTCAAAGGAAGGCCATGTGATGAACGAGCTGATAAAAAGCCCCACGAAACATGTGGATCATCTCTGTCTTATGCATACTTCGTGTCCTTCATATTCTTCAGTTCGTTCTTGGTAAGCAATTATTCACCCTACGACTTAATTTCAGAATCCAATGTAAACTTAATATTATTAACATTCCCTAGATGTTGAATTTGTTTGTTGCCGTTATCATGGACAATTTCGATTATCTAACGAGAGATTCAAGTATTCTTGGTGCTCACCATCTGGATGAATTTGTGCGCATTTGGGCGGAATATGATCCAAATGCTACGTAATATATTTCACTTTTTAATAAAAATGAAATTTTAAAATATTTTTATGCTTAGAAAAAAATTACAAAAAACCTAATGTGTTTTTTTTTTCTAAAAATATTCAGGGCAAAAATTCATTACACGGAGATGTACGATATGCTAAAAAACATGGATCCTCCTTTGGGATTTGGCAACAAATGTCCCAATAGTCTCGCATATAAAAGATTAATAAGAATGAATATGCCAGTTGACGCAGATGGAAAAGTAAATTTCACCACGACACTATTTGCACTCATTCGGGAAAATCTGAACATCAAAATGAGATCAGGTGAGTCAAAAGTGTGCTTATTAGTGTAATTTCTAAGGCACTATCTTAAGACCGACACTTGAATATATATTATTTATAATAGCTGATGAAATGGACCAAGCTGATGAGGAACTACGAGAGACGATACAACACATTTGGCCATTGCAAGCTAAGAAAATGCTGGACTTGCTGGTACCACCAAAAGACATGCTAAATCAGGGAAAATTGACTGTGGGTAAAATATACGGGGGACTTTTTATTCTGGATTCATGGAGAAGTACGCGGTTCGGTCGAACTACTTCAGGAATTCCGGTATGTTGAAAAATTGTACTTCTTTACTAGAAATCTTTCTCATTTATCTCATTACTCACGTCTAATTATCTGGTTCGCGGAAACCTCGTATTTTACATTTCGTATTTTACATCTTCGTATTGCACATTTCGTATTGCGGAAACTTCGTATTTCAGCACATTTCGTATTTTACCATTTCGTATTTCACATTTCGTCTTTCATACATTTTGTACAAAAATTTAACATTTCGTCTTCCATATATTTCATACAAGCATATCAACCAATAAAATAATAGAATTGTAGTTTTATAAGGTCAAGGGCGCTATGCGCCTCGGGTCTGAGTTTGAAGTCGAAAATTATGCTTTTTAATTATTCTTTTATTTAAAATTTTTATGTAAATTTGCGACTGCTTCAGCAAATATTTCAAATTTTACCACCAAGTCTGAGAAATATTGGTAAATGTTTACAATATGCTCTTAAAACCCATTTGAGCCTTTTATTCATAACTTTATCAAGACCATTAGATGGAGATTTTATAAAAGGGAAACGTGACCATTAAAATAGATTTTATAATAATTCCTTGAGGCTTTTTTGTAGATATATCTTGTGTAGCCGAGGCTTTTGCCCTGAAAGATTCCTTATGGAGACCAAATCTTTTCGCGGCTAATTGCCCAGCACCACCCAAGCTCTGTGCCTCCATCCGATCTCGTCCAGACCATGTTACCGACTGACTGACAGTATCTCCTGTTATCCTGTTAACCAAGGCCAAGCCCACACACGATAATAGGCTTTGCTTGGAGCGGGAGGCGGGAAATATGAAGTTCCTGCGAACAGGGAAGGGATAGGCGTGATCAACTTCGCTATCAGGTGAAAAATCTCGCAAATACTTGAAAATTTCTATTTTTATCACATAAAATTGCTGCCTATTTATTTTTTTTACGTTTTTCTTGCCAAATATTTTTTTTATGTTTAATCTCAAGAGTACTTCGTTTTTATTTTTTTTAGGGTAAGTGTGCCAAATTTCGGCATAGTTGCATGTAAGCACCGAAGTCCTAAGTTTGAAATGCAATGTTTTTAATTCATATTGATATTTTTTGTTACTTCCTTTTCGGAAAGGTTGAGTGGAACCTTGGAAACTAGTTTATCATCTTTATTTTCTTTAAATCACTTCCTAAAATATTGAAAAAATAATAAAAATATGAGCATTGCTTTGGGTAGTATTTCGGCCACTTTGTGTGAAATTTCGGCCACCTTTTTTCTGACCACATTTTGTGACGCAACGGATAGAAAATTTCAAAACGTCAAACGGAACGACTTTAATATTTAATTTAATACGTTTATATGACCCACAAACCCTGAGATCTTCCGTGTAATTTGTCCTAAACACCTGAAGAGTAGCATCTCAAATTTACGCGCAGATTCCCGTAGCAATTTGCACTTCCTGAACTCTTCCAATGATTTTTTCACATCATTTTTTTTCATAGAAGCGATGGTTTTTTTCTCTGGACATTGTAGAATTCAGAAATTCAAAAAGAAAACATAAAATGAATAAGAAATTTAGGAAAGCAAAAGATGTTGCCGGAATAGGCAACACTACCTCACCGGAGAGACACTCACAAAGTATATACTTTTTTACGCGAAATACAGGATCCAGCTGGGAAATTTTACCCGAAATTTAAAGATTGATTCACTATTAACATAAACAGAAACAATCTTTAATGAAAACTAATCAATTTTCATGAAAAACACCGAAGGAAAACCTTCTGCACTTCACCACAAATCACAACACTGCTAGAGACACAATCGATCTGTAACATTTTTTGTAAGACTCTTTCCACACTGAGTTCTTACAACGCAATTTAAATTCAAATTATACCTAAAATTTAACTGTCTTTGTGTTAATACATCTTAAAATGAATAAATATTTGAAAGCAAAATGAATTCATTGACTAATCGAAGATAACATACATAATTTTAATTTATTTATTTGCATGGCCGAAATTACACTCAAAGTGGCCGAAATTAGAAGCTGGCCGAAATTTGGCACACTTACCCTATTTTATTTTTCTTTTTTTCTTTCGTTTTGTTGTTTTTTTTCTATTTTTTTTAATCTTTCTGTGCTTTGAAATTGCTCAATTCATAGCAGGACATCAGGGAAATCCGTGCAACAAAAAGTATGCGGCTATCGGAAATTGCATTAAAGCAGTCGTAAACGACTATTCCAACCGATCCGTAATCAATTTTTTACGCGGAATTTCTCAAAATTTCCAATGTTAAAGCCTGTAATGTTTTCAATATCTTGGCAATAAAATATTTCTATATAAAGTTAAATTT